>NC_066566.1:7050177-7097677 GCF_024679095.1 Eriocheir sinensis | reverse complement strand
AAGAAAAAGAAAGGTCTAAACACATGAATTACCTAACGTTTGCCTCTCTCTATCTTTCTCTCTTTAATAGAAACACAAGCTTAATTTTTTTTCGTATATACTTATTAGCTACCTCTGTACACACGTCTTATTTAGCTGCCTCTCTTCAATTACACAAGCTCGCCAATTTGTATAAGTTTTTAATGTATTTGTTATTTCTATACTTCTCTATTCACTGGTCACTTGGGTATATACTTATTAGCTATCTCTGTATACTTTCTTCAATAGCCATTTCTCTTTCATATAAACACAAGCTCGTCTTTCTGTATATACTTGTTAGCTAATATCTGCTACTGTTGTCTACTTCCCTAAATCCTTGTTGCTCGTGTATATACTTATTAGCTTCTATATTATATCTTCTATATCTGCCTTTTTAGCCTATCATTCTTCGTATACTTCTTGGCTCCCTCGACTGACTGACTTTCCTACAGCAAGACATTCTCGAACACTAAGCACGTTCATCATCTATACGGCATGGGGGAAAAAAGAGAGAAAAAAGAGAAGAAGAGGAAGCGAAAGAGGGAAGAAGGAAGAGAGGAAAGCATAGAGGGAAGATAAGGTGGAGGAGAAAAGAATGGGAAGGAGATAGAAGAGGAGGAACAGGAAGACAGAGGATGAAAAGAAGAAGAGAGGAAGGAAATCATGGAGAAGGAAAGAAAGGGAAGGAGGAATGAGACGAAGAAAGGAGGAAGAGGAGAGGAGAAATAAGAAGGGAAAAGAAGAAGAGAGGAAAGAGGGAAGAATAGGAAAGATAAGGTGGGAGAAGAAAAGAAAGGGGAGAAGGAATGGACGAAGAGAGGAGGAAGAAGAGAGGAGGAACAGGAAGCGAAAGGAAGAAGAGGGAAGGAAGAAGAAGAGAGGAAAACAAGGAAGGGAATATATGTAGGATCAGCTGATGGTTACTCTCTCTCTCTCTCTCTCTCTCTCTCTCTCTCTCTCTCTCTCTCTCTCTCTCTCTCTCTCTCTTCCTTGGTCGATACTTGCAGAGGTAAACTTAAAAGATGATGATGATAAGGATGACGTTGTTGTTGTTGTTGTTGTTGATTGTAATAATCGTGATGTTAATTTCGTGTTCTTGTTCAGAGAGAGAGAGAGAGAGAAAGAGAGAGAGAGAGAGAGAGAGAGAGAGAGATAGAGAGAGAGAGAGAGTTTTGGTCCAGCAACAAAGGAAGAAAGACAACGCGAGATCTAATTAAGACGCGAGGAGGAAGAAGAGAGAGAGAGAGAAAGAGAGAGAGAGAGAGAGAGAGAGAGAGAGAGAGAGAGAGAGAGAGAGAGAGAGAGAGAGAGAGAGAAATTATAATGGTGTGTTCCTCCTCCTCCTCCTCCTCCCTCCTCCTTCTTTTCCCCTCATTTTCTCTCCCATCTTTCCTCCGCCGTCTGTTTGCCTTCTACCCCCCCCTCTCTCTCTCTCTCTCTCTCTCTCTCTCTCTCTCTCTCTCTCTCTCCCCTTGTTTCCTCTTCCTTTCTTCTCATTTCTTTCGATCCCTCTTACCTCCCTCCCTCCCTCCTTACCCACCTACCTTCCTACCTACCTTCCTAACTCCCTTCCTCCTCCCCTTCATGTTCCCTCTCCCTCCCTTCCCCTATTTCTCCCCTTTATTCTCTCTCTCTCTCTCTCTCTCTCTCTCTCTCTCTCTCTCTCTCTCTCTCTCTCTCTCTCTCTCTTCGTAGGCTCTATCTCCATCTTCTCCCTCCCATACTCCCTTCTCCCTCCTTGCCTCTCTCCCCTCTCACCCTCCCTCCCTCCCCTTTTTCCTCCCTCCCCTTCCCTCCCTCCTCTCTCTCCGTCGTGTCGTGTTGCCGGGTGGAAGAGAGAGAGAGAGAGAGAGAGAGAGAGAGAGAGAGAGAGAGAGAGAGAGAGAGAGAGAGAGAGAGAGAGAGAGAGAGAGAGAGTCGATAAATCTTTTGGTGATGTTAATATACAATTACACACACACACACACACACACACACACACACACACACACACACACCTACTCACAAAGACAGGTGTTTTTGTTGTAAAATCTGAATCATGAAACAAGCCAGAGAGAGAGAGAGAGAGAGAGAGAGAGAGAGAGAGAGAGAGAGAGACAAAATTTGCGTAGTTGTGAGAGTTGAGGGGAGAAGGAAGGGGAGGGGAAAGGAAGAGGGAAGGAAGGGAAGGGGGAGATGGAATGGGAGAAGGAAGGGGAGGGGGAGAGGGTGGTGGAGGGGAATGGGAGGGGAAGACGGAAGGGACTGAGGAAGGGGAGAGGGAAGTGGAGGAGATAGGGAAGGAGAGTGGGAGGGGTAGAGGGAAGGGGTTGAGGATGGGGAGAGTGAAAGGGAGGGGAGAGGGATAAGGGAGGGGGAGTGGGAAGAGGAGAGGGAAAGGGAGGGGAGAGGGATAAGGGAAGGGGAGAGGGAAGGGGAGAGTGAAAGGAAGGGGAGAGGGATAAGGGAGGGGGAGAGGGAAGGGGAACACAAAGGAACACAAAGGAAGAACAAACAACAGCAGACCTGCTGGTCCTTTCGAGGTTGTTTGTGACAAGCTACACTAACTATCTAATCAAAGGTGGAAGATGAAGGACAGCAAAGGCGAAGGCTCCTCCCACCCCCATCCCTCCAGCCAAAGCTGGCAGGAAAGGAAAAAGAACCATGCAGCATGGAAAAACTGCATGGAATTTATGTAGGAAAGAGGAAAGAACTACCATTACTGCTACCACTAACCGGGCAATAAAAGCGGACAAGGACACCAGTATTCGAAAGAACTTAACGTTATTACGACAATGAGTAATATCTTAGTTGCTGGTTGGATTCAAAACACTTGTCTAATCTATTCTTGAAGGCCGTAACTGTTGTACTATCAACGACATCACAAGGTAGAGAGTTCCAAACATTAACAACTCGATTGAAGAAGAAGTGTTTAGCTTCGTGCGACGAGAATCTTTTACCACTTATCTTCAAATTGTGATTTCTTCTTGTTCTATTTGATCGATCAATTGTAAAGTAATCTTCCGCATTAATATCACTGAATCCTTTGAACATTTTAAACACTTCTATTAGATCGCCTCGCATTCTTCGTTTTGATAGGCTGAATAAATTTACTTTTAAGCCTTTGTTCATATGACAAATTTCTCAACCTAGGAATCATCTTTGTTACTCTTCGTTGGACACGTTCCAACTTTTCTATGTCTTTTCTGTAGTAGGGAGAAAACTGTACACAGTACTCTAGACGAGGTCGAACCAACGAATTATACAGTTTTAATATTACTTTTTCCGATTTATTATTAAAGACTCGTCCGATGAAGCCAACCAATTTGTTTGCAGTTTTAACTACCTCTGAACAATGCTGACCGGGCTTTAAATCGCTTGATATAGTGATTCCAAGATCCTTTTCTTTACTTACTGCAGAAAGTTGTTGGCCATTCATTACGTACCGAACGCAATTGTTATGTTTTCCGATGTGCAACACTTTACCTTTCTCAATGTTAAATTTCATTTGCCAATGATTGGCCCAACGTGCAAGTCGATCTATATCTGATTGTAAAGCTTCTTCGTCGAGTATCGCAGTTACTTTACTAGCAATTTTGTGTCATCAGCACATTTTGATACTTTGCAAATGAGCCCATCATCGATATCATTAACATAAATTAAGAAGAGCATGGGGCCAAGCACTGATCCTTGAGGTACGCCGCTTTTGACATCGAGCCAGTTAGATGTAACACCGTTTAGAACTACTCTCTGTTTCCGCTCAGAGAGCCAGTCCGCAAGCCAATTGTGAATGTTACCCGAGATACCGTGCGCCAGTAGTTTGCTGAGCAATCGTTGGTGGGTGACCTTATCAAATGCCTTTTGAAAATCCGTATATATGATATCTACTGATCTACTTTCATCCTACACCTCAAAAATATAATTAAAAAAATCAAATAAGGTAGTTAAACACGAACGTTTACTACTGAAACCATGTTGGAAATTATTTATTATATTATTTTCTTCGAAGAATTTCACCATATTGTCGCGAATGATAGTCTCCATTAACTTACAAACAATCGATGTCAGGCTAATTGATCGATAGTTTCCTGGATGAGACTTGTCCCCCTTTTTGAAAATTGGAGTGACATTTGCAAGTTTCCAATCGGACGGAACTTTTCCATCTGTTAAAGATTTACTGAATATGATGGAGAGCAGTTTACAAATTCTAGGGGTAATTTTGTCTGGACCAGGAGCTTGGCTTACTTTAATCTTTTCAATTGTGCGTAAAATGTCGTTTTCTGCGATGAGCACGCCATTCACAATCTTTTCGGTCCTTCTAATCTCCTGCGGTTGAGGTGATAAACAATCTTCGTCTGTAAATACGGATGCGTAAAAGTTATTTAGGATTTTAGCCATTTCATTTTCATCATTCGATTGGTTATCATTTTCATTAGCAAGCAGTCTGATACTACAAGTGAGTGATTTTTTATTATTTACATACCTAAAAAAATCTTTAGGATTAATTTACTTGTTTCCCCTATAAATTCTTCACGATTTTTCTTGCTTCGTTTTATTAATTTATTGGTTTCGCGGCGAATTCTGTCCAAGTCTAGTTTGTCAGCCTCACTCAGGGTTGATATGTATCTACTGTATACGCGTTTTTTTAGAGATAGGCTATTTTGAATTTCGTTATTCCACCATTTGGGTTTCTTCTTAGAAGCTGAACGTCTGTTACGATAGGGTACGCATATGCTTATGGCATTGTTCAATATTGTGGTGAAGGCCCCCCAAGATTTATCAATATCTGTTTCCGCCGTGGGGAGAGGGAAAGGGAGGGGAGAGGGATAAGGGAGGGGGAGAGGGAAGGTGGATGGGGGAGGGGAAGGCTAATGGTGCTGGGCTAGTCTAAGAGCAATGCCCCTGTGCTCATATCCGTATCTTTACCCTTCAACTATTCTACCTTACCTATTCATCACTCACCTTGGCGACTAGGTATCTCTCTCTCTCTCTCTCTCTCTCTCTCTCTCTCTCTCTCTCTCTCTCTCTCTCTCTCTTTTACCTTGCCTTGCCCTACCTTACATTACCTTGCCTTATCTTATCTTACCCTACCCTACCAAGTCTTACCTTACATTACACTATCTTATCTTACCTTACCTTACCTTACCTTACCTTACCTCAGTTTATATTACTTTAACTTAATTTACATAGCCTTAATTATGCTTACCTTGCCAAATTTTACCTTACCTTACCTGATCATACCTTACTTTAGTTTATAGTTCCTAACCTTACCTTACATTAGTCTGCTTTCCCATACTTTACCTTATCCAGCCTTATGTTACCTTACCTTACCTTGCCTTAACGTACCTTACCGTCGTGTAACTTAATATGCTTAACCTTAGTGTGCCTTACCCTACCTTATCTTACCGTTGTGTACCTTACTTGACCTTACCTTACCATACCTTACCCTACCTTACCCTACCTTACCTTACCTTACCCCTACTTACCCTACCTTACCATGCCTTACTTTTATTTACCCTACCTTACCTTACCTTACCTTACCTTACCTCACCTTACCTTTACTTACCCTACCTTGCCTTACCTTACCTTACCTCTACTTACCCTACCTTACCCTGACTTACTTTTATTTACCCTACCTTACCTTACCTTACCTTACCCCAGATGCCCCCAGGTATGCCCATTAACTGCCCAGCCATTAAGGGGAATTGAAACATGTAATAGAGGTGGAAGCTGGTTTGCGAGCGTGTGTGTGTGTCTGGGGTTCGAACTGGGGCCTCCGGGGTTTTGGTATAGGTGTAGGAATGGTAGTCATTAGGTCGGGAGGGGAGAGGGAGGGGGAAGAAGCAATGTCTGAAGGAAGGAAGAAGTAGGGGAGAGGGGCAAGGTGGTGCAGATCAGCTGTTATGTAAGGTAAGGTAAGGTAGGGTCAGTTGCATATGCCTCAAGAGTTTTAGGGAAGCAAGGAAGGAAGGGAAGAGGTAGGGGGATGATGTATCGTAGGGGTGTAGGTATGGGCTAAGAAGTAATAACAGTGGTAGTGGTAATAATAGTAGTAGGGTTGTGCAGTGGTTGTTAGTGCTAGGGGTAGTTTGTCTGGAAGTGTAGTAGTAGTAGTAGTAGTAGTAGTAGGAGTGGTGGCGGCGTAGTAGTAGCAGCAGCAACAGAAGCAGCAGTATAGTAGTAATCGTTATGGCGGGGAGACCGGATTGTTTGAAGAAAGAAAAAGTGGATAGCCTAGTTATAGTAGTGGCGGAGGTGGAACCGAATGTGCGTAGCCCCAGAGAGAGAGAGAGAGAGAGGCAGGCAGACTCGTGTGCCGCCTTGCCTGTAACCTATTGATTCCCCGGCGTGGCGGCACTGACCACCACCATCACCGCCGCCTCCTCCTCCTCCACCACCTACTCCACCACCACCGCCACTACAACCTCCTCCTCCTTCTCCCCCTCCCAGGGCTGCCACCACCACCACCACCACCACGCCGCCGCCGCCGCCACAACTCGGCTCGGCCCGGCACTTCCTCGGCGCCGCCACAGACGAGAGGCGAGTCGTGCCGCGCCTGCTGGAGGGCGAGAAGCAACGGGCAGGAGAGTCTCGAGTGTCGGCGTGGTGGAGGCGAGGCAGCAGCAGCAGCAGCAGCAGGCAGGCGGCGGGCGGTGCGCAGGTCGGCCTTGGTCTGGGAGGGACAGACAGTGTGGCGAGGAGGCGTCGCGAGCCTGGCCATGTGTGTGAGTTCCTCCGCGCCCCGACCACCTCCAGCACAGGCAGCCGCGGCGGGCGTGCGGGCATGGTGGGCGTGGTGACGGCGGTGCGGGCGTGCTGCGCTGCCCCTCAGGACGGCCTCTCGCCACTGCCAAGCACAGACACTCCACGGCCGCGGCCTTATCAATAGTGTACACGGTGGCTGCCGCCGCCCGGTTTTCTCCCCCGCTGGCATGAGCTTCGCCACGCACGGCCTCTGCTGGCGCCCCAACGCCTCTCCTCTGGCACGCTGAACGCCGGCCGCGACCCCCACACACGCCCCGTGCCACGCCTCCGGGCACCGCGGGCCGGGCTCTGCCGGGACAGACTGAGCCTCGGTCGTTTCACCCTCGCGACACACGCCCCCCAGGGTGGCCGCCCCGCCTCCCGCCGTCGCCGCCGTGCCTTCAAGCTTTGTTGTCGTTGTGCTCTGTGTCGCCGGCACCAGACCCTCCCGAGGGAAGCGAAGCAAGTTAGAGATAAATAAGAGAAATTTCCACATCACGGAAGTCTAAAGGTGCTTGATACCTGTGTTCTTGTTACCTGTTGAGAGGGAGGCAGTTGTTGTTGTGCTGTGTGTTCACGTCCCCCCGCCCCCCGCCCCCCCTAACGCACGCACCCCACATCGAAGTCTTAGTGTGATAACCCTCCAGTAAACGACACCAACACTACCACTACTGATACCGCTACAACTGCCACTACTACCACCACTGCTACAACCATGGACAAACTACTGCAGAAGCTCCGTCAGAATATGGTGAGTACCCCTCCTTCCTGTCACCTACCGCAAACGATCCCACACACTCTCTCTCTCTCTCTCTCTCTCTCTCTCTCTCTCTCTCTCTCTCTCTCTCTCTCTCTCTCTCTCTCTCTCTCTTTTCCCTTGACCTTCCTTGACTTCTTCCCAACACACACACACACACACACACACACACACCGCTCCCATTCATCCCTTTCCATCGCTCCCTCTTTCGCTTCCTCTCCTTCCTGCTGGCGTTTGATAAGTAAGTCATTAGGAAGTAAGGTGATAAGTAAGTCGTTTAGGAGAAGGGTGGGAGTGACTTAATTTTCTTTCGCCCTTCCTTCCTTCCCTCCTTCATACCTTCCTTCATTCATTCCTTCCGTCCGTCCTTCCTTCCTTCCTTGTTCCTACGTCCCTCAACCTCTCATACCCTAAAACGATTCCGTATAGTGGTGGGTAAGTGAATAAGTAGGTTTGCATGAGTAAATAGCCCAGGTAAGAGAGAACGAGATGAGAGAAAGAGCTGGAGAGACTCATCCTTCAGTTCTATGCTTCGCCACTCATCCACCTGGTAATGAGTCTAATAACGAGGTAGGTAAGTGAGTAAGTAAATAGTGCATGAGTAAATAGTGAGGTAGAGAAAAAAAGAACAGAGAAGAGAGCGGAAAGAGCTAGAGAGACTCATTTTTAAGTTTTGTTTCATTACTCATCGGCTGACCTCTCCACTTGGTAATGAGTGTGAATGAGTAAGAAAGTATGCATGAGTAAGTCGTATAGGGAAGAGAGAAGAGATTAAAGAGCCAGAAAGAGACTCATCCTTAAGTTCTGTTTCATTACTCATCGGCTGACCTCTCCACTTGGTAATGAGTGTGAATGAGTAAGAAAGTATACATGAGTAAGTCGTATAGGGAAGAGAGAAGAGATTAAAGAGCCAGACAGAGACTCATCCTTAAGTTCTGTTTCATTACTCATCGGCTCACCTCTCCACTTGGTAATGAGATGTGTGAATGAGTAAGAAAGTATGCATGAGTAAGTCGTATAGGGAAGAGAGACGAGATTAAAGAGCCAGACAGAGACTCATCCTTAAGTTCTGTTTCATCACTCATCGGCTGACCTCTCCACTTGGTAATGAGTGTGAATGAGTAAGAAAGTATGCATGAGTAAGTCGTATAGGGAAGAGAGAAGAGATTAAAAAGCCAGACAGAGACTCATCCTTAAGTTCTGTTTCATTACTCATCGGCTTACCTCTCCACTTGGTAATGAGTGTGAATGAGTAAGAAAGTATACATGAGTAAGTCGTATAGGGAAGAGAGAAGAGATTAAAAAGCCAGACAGAGACTCATCCTTAAGTTCTGTTTCATCACTCATCGACTCACCTCTCCACCTGGTAATGAGTCTAGTAACGAGGCGCCGGGCAGGTGAGGAGTGGGCGGTGAGTAGAGGTGAGTGAGTGCCGGTAGCGACTCACTCGATATCTCTGAATACATCACGTCCCCGGCCGCCCTACGATGCCTGGAGCCTAAAGCTGATAGGTACGAATGCCCCCCCCCCCCTCTCTCTCTCTCTCTCTCTCTCTCTCTCTCTCTCTCTCTCTCTCTCTCTCTCTCTCTGTTTCTGCCATCGTCTTCCCTCTTTCTCTTTTCCGTTCCTCCCCTCCTTCCTCTTTCCTTCTATCTCCTTCCTTCTCTCCCTCCTGTTCTTCTTTTTCTCGTTTTCTCTCTCTCCTCTTCTCTTCTCTCCCCCTTTCTTCCTCCTTCTCCTCCTTCAATCCCGTCCTTTCTCAGTCTCTCTCTCTCTCTACCCTCCTCCTTCACTCCCTTTCCTACCCCTCTTTCCCTTCCCCTCACGTCTCCCTCTTCCTCTACCCTCATCCCCTCACCCGTCTTTCCAGAATGTGCTGTTGGAGAGAGGAGGAGGAGGAGGAGGAGGGAGGGATGGAGACCGAGGGGAGAAGAGAGGGAGGGAGGAGAGGATGAGAATGAGCTGGAGGAGAAAGGGAGGGTAGTGGAGAGGAGGAGGAGGAGGAGGAGGAGGAGGCAAGCGGACGTAGTATCGGCCTCGTGTTGAATAGTGAAAACGCAACGTGGTTCTTCCGCTTCTGTTTATTCATTCATTCAGGTATTTCGCTTTTTTTTTTCGCTTAATTTTCCGTTTTAGTTTCTTTATTTTTTTCATTACCGTTGCTGTGGTGTGTGTGTGTGTGTGTGTGTGTGTGTGTGTGTGTGTGTAAGGTTAGTGGTTAGGTCAGCTTAAAGGATGAAGAGAATGTATGGTAATGGTAAGTATCTGGTTGTCTGATTTTTTTCATTAATGTTGCTGTTGTTGTTGTTGTCCTTAATATTGTTGTAGTGGTAGTAGTAGTAGTAGTAGTAGTAGTAGCTGTTGTTGTTGTTTTCGTTGTATTTTCTTGTATTCTTTCTTCCTCTTATTCATGTTGTTGTTGTCGTTGTTGTTGTTTACCCCCCTCAAAAGGCAAAACTTAAAAAAATAAACGAAAACAAAGATCAGGAGCAAAACAAACAAACAAACAAACAAACAAACAAACCCCCAGTCCAACCAACCAATCAACCAACCAATCAACCAACCAATCAACCAACCAATCAACTAACCAAACAAAAAAAAAAAAACTAAATACTCGACACAAAAATTCCCACCACCACCAACTCGAAGCGTAAACACACACACACACACACACACACACAAGCCGCGGCTAACACTGACACAAACACTCGCCTTGCCGCTGCGTGACATCCATTCCACTGCTTCTACTGGGAGGGAGGGTGGGGGGGGGGGAGGGAGAACGGGTCAGGGGGTCAGGGAGGGAGGGAGAGGGGTGAGGAGAGAGAGGGAGGGGAAAATAAAACTTCTCCCCACTAACACCAAACAATCTGCTGGGGTGGGGGTGGAGGGAGGGGGTCAGGGAGGGAGAAAGGGAGAGAAAGAGGGGGAGGGAGGGAAAGAGAGGGTAAAAGAACTCCCCTCTCTCCCTATCACTACCGAACTATCTGCTGGGAGGGGGGGGCGGGGCAGAGGGTTGGGAGGGAGGGAGAGAGGGAGAAGGGGAGAGGAGGAGGGGGAGAGAGAGGGGGAAAAAGCAAGCTCCCTCCCCTCTTTCTCCCTCCCACTACCAAACTATGTCGGGGTCAGGGTGAGAGTGTGTCGGGGGGCGAAGGTGGGGATAGGGATTTAGGGAGCGAGAGAGAGAGGAGGAGGGAGAGGGAAAGAGGGAGGAAAAACAAACTCCCTCCCCCCTTCTCCCTCCCCCCCTTCTTCCCCCCCCCCCCACCGGCAAACTATCTCAACAAAAGCAACAACCTCACCGACGCAAAACTGAATGAAAAAATGAAAGCTTTCGTTAGTGGTGGCATTGTTTTGTTATATCTGTTTTTATTTTGTTTTCATTGTTTGTTTCTTTCGCTGTTTTCGTTCGTTCGTTCGTTCGTTTGTTTTAGTTATTTCAGTCATCCTTCCTTTCATTCTCTTCATTCATTCATTCATTTGCATTATATTCATTCACTCTTTAATCCTTTTCTTTTTTTCAATCTGCATACCTGTCTACCTCTACCTCTCTCTTTACCAGTGTATGGATGTATGTATGTATGTCTATCTATCTTTTTATTTATCTATCATCTATTTCTTTTTTCTGTTTCCATCTTCTTAGTTTCCATGTTTGATTTTTCCTCCTTTCTCTTTTCATCCGTTCCTCCTTTCTGTTCATACTTTCTTTCTCTTCGTCTTATTTCTTTCTTCCTCTTCATTTCTTGTTTCCTTCTCTCATTCATTTAATTCGGTAAAAAGTTGAATCTAGTATCATTTCTATGTTGCTTAATTTTGTTTTGTGTTAATTGCTTTCCTTAACAATCTTTCCTTATTATTGTATGTATATACCTCAAAATTTTCTGCGTTTTATTGATACGAGAGAGAGAGAGAGAGAGAGAGAGAGAGAGAGAGAGAGAGAGCACTCAACGTGGCTAAGTCCTTTTCAGTGGTGGGTCAAGGAGGAATAATGTGGTGGTGATGAAGGTGGTGGTGGTGGTGGTAGTGATGGTGGTGGTGGTGGTGGTGGTGATGGTGATGATCGTGGTGGTGGTGGTGGTGATGGTGATGGTGGTGGTGGTGATGGTGATGATGGTGATGGTGGTGGTGATGATGGTGGTGGTGGTGGTGGTGATGATGGTGATGATCGTGGTGGTGGTGGTGATGATGGTGATGGTGGTGACGATCGTGGTGATGGTTAAAGTTGTCTTGTCAGAGGCCTGTTACTACTACTACTACTACTACTACTACTACTACTATTACTATAGAATCATTAAGAGAAAATACAGGTCCTTCAAAGATAGGTGCACGAAAAACAGAAGGAACACGCACACACACACACACACACACACACACACACACACACACACACACACACACACACACACACACACACACACACACACACACATACATCAAACACCGTGGCAATATTTCTCCCTCAATGCAAACTGAAGTATATTTGCTTTTTTTTTTTTTATATTCAGCAAACGTAGGGTACAAATATGAGAGAGAGAGAGAGAATGGAAATAGGTAAATTGCCTGATAGATTTATAGACGAATCGATAGATGGATAGTTGGATAGATTAAGATAGGGAAATAATAGAATGATAGATAAAGAGAGAGAGAGAGCGATGATAAAAATAGATAGACACAAGTAATTAAGAAAGACTGACAATATAGCACGATAAATAGATAGATAAATAGATAGATAGATAGATAGATTAATAAGTGTAGATTGAATGCATTAGTAGTTTATAAAAACGATTGATAATTACACACACACACACACACACACACACACACACACACACACACACACACACACACACACACACACACACACACACACACACACACACACACACACACACACACACACACACACACACCTTGCGGGGAGCGTCTAAAGTGACCTCGTTGCCATGGTGACCAGCTGGCGGAGGGGGAGGGAGGGAGGGGGAGGAGAGGTCAAATCCCCGAGGATACGCGTGACCCTTGACCTTGGAGCTGACCTTGAACGAGAGAGAGAGAGAGAGAATTTATGATATTTATTGCATATGAATTTGCTTTTTATTTTTTTCTGTATTCATCTATTTATTATACTACTACTACTACTACTACTACTACTACTACTACTACTACTACTACTACTACTACTACTACTATTCTTATTCACATTTTTCTACGTATCTGTCTTCTTCTCATTATTCAACCACCACCACCACCACAACAACTCCTCCTCCTCCTCCTTTTCCTCCTCCTCCTCCTCCTCCTCCTCCACTTCCTCCTCCTCCTCCTCTTCATCACCATCAAGTCTTCTGACACCTGAATCACACCTCATCTCCACTCTCATTAACTATTCATAAAACTCCCACGTGTCTCCTCCTCTTCCTCCTCCTCCTCCTCCTCCTCTTTCTTCTCGAAGCTCACCTGTCAGTATATCATTTTACCTATTATTTTTTTACCTGTTTCTTCTTTGCTTCCTTCCCTTCCTCCCTTACCTCCTCTGTCTCCTTCTCCATCATCTTTCCTCCTCCTCCTCCTCCTCCTCCTCTTATCTCATTCCACCTGTTTCCTTATCTACTCTTCCTCCATCTTTTCTTTCCTCTTCCACTTATTTATTTCTCCTCTTTCTTCCACCCTTCATTACCTGCCCTCCTCCTTTCCTCTCCTCCTCCTCTTATTCCATTCTTTCTTCTTATTTATTTCCTTTACCTCTTCTTCGTTCCTTAAGTCTATCCTTCTCTTTTCCTTCTAAACTGTTTTCTATATTTCCTTCCCTCCCTTTCATCTCTCCCTTCTTCCCATCTTTCGTGTCCTCCCATTCTCCTTCCCTTCTTTCTTCCTATCTTTCCTTCCTTTATTTCGTCTCCTTCTTTTCTTTCCTCCCTTCTTCATTGCCCTCCTTCTCCCTACCTATCTCTCCCTCATCATCTTTCCTTTCCTCCCTTCCTTCTGCTCTCCATCCTTCCCTCTCTTCCTTTTTTCTTCTCTCCTCTCTTTCCTTCCTACTCTCCCTTATTTACCTCTTCTCCTCTCCCTTTCTCGCTTCATCTTTCCTTCCTCCCTTCCTTCTTTCTTTCCTTTCTTCCTTCCTTCTTTCCTTCCTTCCTTCCTTCTTTCCTTCCTTCCTTCCTTCCTTCCTTCCTTCTCTCCCCCCCTTTATTTCAACGTTTAGATGCAGAAGAGAGAGAGAGAGAGAGAGAGATTAAAAATGTTTGCGACGCGTGGAAGTAACTGAGGCTTGTTTTACCTTGCTCTCTCTCTCTCTCTCTCTCTCTCTCTCTCTCTCTCTCTCTCTCTATCTATCTGTCTATCTATCTATCTATCTATCTATCTATCTATCCTATTCTTTTTATTTATTTTTCTTCTTCCAGTGATTCTGTGTGTGTGTGTGTGTGTGTGTGTGTGTGTGTGTGTGTGTGTGTGTGTGTGTGTGTGTGTGTGTGTGTGTGTGTGTGTGCGTGCGTGTTCATCCCTCAAAGCTTCCTTGTATAATCCTTACATTCAATTTATTTTTCTTTCTTTACTCTCTTTCCCTTTCTCTTCTTTTACCTCTCTCTATTCCTCTCCTCTATTTTCAAGGATTGGTCTTCTCTTTCTCTCTCTTTATTCGCCTTTCACTTTTCTTTTCCGTTTTTCTTTCTCTTAAATTTTGCTTCTCTTTATTTATTTCCTCGTGTTCCTGCTGGTCTCTTTTCTTCTCTTTCTTCCTCCTTCCTCTTTTTATTTTTCAGTTTTCTATTTCACTCAATTATTCTTTGGTTTTGCGTTCTCTTCTTTATAATTTTCTTTTCCTCTTTTCTTTCCCTTCTTTTCTTCTTCCTTTAATCTCTTTTCCAGTTTCCTTCCCTTCTTTTTTTCCTTCCTTCCATTATACCAATCCCTTTTTTCTTCCTAACCTAATTCGAAGTCTCTCCTTTTAATATTTACTATCTTTTCTTCTTCTTCTTCTTCTTCTTCTTCTTCTTCTTCTTCTTCTTCTTCTCCTTCTTCTTCTTCTTCTTCTGTTCTTCCTCTTTTCCCTCGTTTCTTATTCTCCTTTCTCTCTCTCTCTCTCTCTCTCTCTCTCTCTCTCTCTCTCTCTCTCTCTCTCTCTCTCTCTCTCTCTCTCTCTCTCTCTCTCTCTCTCTCTCTCTCTCTCTCTCTCTCTCTCTCTCTTATTTCCTCTTTAATTTTTCACTTCACTTTCCTTTCTTCTTATTCCTCTTTTTTTTTTATTGCTTTTTATTATCCCTCTTTCTTTATTTTCTTTCAATTTTCCTCCTCATTTCTGCTCTCTGTTCTTTCTTCCCTCTCTTTCTTATCTTCCTTTTTATCTTCTCCTCTTCTTATTCCTCTTAGTTTCCTCTTTATCGCCTCTTCTTCTTCTCCCTCTCTCTGTATTTTCTTTTAATCTTCCTCGTCTTCTCTGGTTATTATTCTTTCTTTCCACTTTCCTTTCTTTTCGGTTTCTCTATATTTGCATTATCTTGTTTACATTCTCTTCGTTTCCCTCTTTCTCTATTTTCTTTCAATATTACTCGTCTTTTCTTGTTATTACTCTTTCCCCTTTTTCTTTTTTTCGTGTTTTTTTGTTTATTATCTTCTACGTTCTCTTCTTTCTATTTCTCCTTCAATATTTCCTTTCTTCGTCCCCTTCCTCTCTCTCTTCCTCCTTTATCATTGTGTTCCTTCCTATTCCATCTTCGTACTTCCGCTCCCTTCTCTTCCTCTTCCTTCTCTTCTCTCTTTCTCTTCCTTCATTTTTTATTTATTCTCTCCCTCCCCTTTCGCCCCATTCCTCTCCCTCATCCTCTCATTATCCTCCTCATCCCCTCATCTTTTATCCACACGCTGCTTTCCCCTTGTCCTCCTCCCTCATCCTCATACTTCCCTCTTCCCCTCTTCTTCCTCATCCGTAGACTAATCCTCTTCCTTCTCTCTTCTGCTTTCATTTTCTCTTTGTTTCTTGTTTTTTCTTATTTTTCTTTTTCTTTCTTGTTCTTGTTCTTCCTCTAATTTTTCTTTTTCTCTTTCTCTTTCCCTTTCTTTCATTTTCTTTTTCTCTTTCTCTCTTTTTCTTCTTTTTTTCTTCTTTCTTTAATCCCTTTTCCAGTTTCCTTCCTTTCTCTTCTTCCTTCCTTCCATTATACCAATCCCTCTATTCTTCTTCCTTACCTAATTCGCAGTCTCTCTTTCTCTCATTCATTTATTATTTCTTTCTTTCGTTCTCTTCAGCAAGTTGGTCCTTTTTCTTGCTTTTCTCTTATTTCCTTCTTCCATCTTTCCATCCATCCCTTTATTCACCCTTCCCTTCTTATCACCTTCATTAAACCATTCCTGTTCTCTCTCTTACTTCCTATTCCTCCTCCTCCCTCTTTCTTTCCTCCTCGTCCTCCTTTATTTCAATCACACAAGTTTCTCAGTTCCTTTCTTTTTATCCCTCTCCTTCCTTCCCTATCTGTCTACCTATCTATCTACCTATCTATCTATCTATCTACCACTCCTTTCGTGTTTTCTCTCTTTCTCTTCTATACTTACTTTGCATTTCACCTCTCCTCTGCTCCTTTCTTTCTTCCTCAGTCCTTTTCCCTTCCCTTCTTTCTCCTCTCCCCCCTCACCCCCTCCCACACATCCTTAACACGCAAGGCTGACTGACCCTTCCACCACCACCACCACCACCACCTGCGTGCCTCCTAAGTCCCTCCCTAGTCCGCCAGGTGTCGCCTCGTGGCCACCTTACGCCGAACAAAGGGATACACACCTGTCCGCTCGCTTTGATTTATGCAGGTAGACGTGGGACTCTGTTGTTGTTGTTGTTTACTGGTGTTTTTTTCTGTGTTTGTTTTCTTGCTTGTTCTGGAGTGTGTGTGTATGTGTGTGTGTGTGTGTGTATGTGTGTGTGTTTCTTCCTTTTTTTCGGTCATTTTGTATATATATTCAGATTTTATACAGCCTGACACACACCCATGTTTTTTTTCCCCCTCACTGAGTACTAAGACTATAAACACAGTGCGCCCCTTGAGAGAGATAATGAACGTTGCATGAAGGTACAGAAAGACAGCCACAGTACCTTTCTATCTGCCCATAACAGGAGCACACGCCGTAGATGATGCTCCCAAAATAGATTCACCTTTCCGTAGCATGTAATTTTTTTTTTTATATTTTACGGGAAAAGATTTAACTTAAAGGCAAACAAAAAAATCTCGCTGGCACTGCTCCTGCAAATAGTTGATTGAATATTTAGCCGAAAGAGTCAAAATCGGAGAGGTGCCGCGATGCTCCCCTCTTGAGAGTGTTGAAGTCGTAGGCAGGAGGAAATATTGACAAAAGAAGGTTGTTATAGAGTTTACCGGTGAAATGGAGGAAAGTGATTATATATACGTATATATCACAGACTGCAACAACTTTTCCAACTGGTTTTCCGCATTAATGATATTTTTTGACGAGATTGAACAAAGTAAATAATAAGAAAACATACATCAACTCGGCGGTGCTGTAGCAAATGTGGCCCTTGATAGCACCCATTATAGGGAGTGCTGAGCGAGCTAAACCTGCCTCAAGGCGTGCTGGGCTGCCGGTGCCACGGCGGAGGAGTGCTGAGGTCAGGACACGTAAAAAATAACCGCTGCTCTATAGAAGAAGGTGGATTAGGGTACAATGGCGCAGAGCCGAGGGTGGGGGGGGGGGGGGATAGAGGGGTGCTGGGGTGAGAGGGGTGTACGGTTGATGGGGGATAATGGTCAGGGGGGTAGGGGGGGGGGGGTG
Organism: Eriocheir sinensis; assembly: GCF_024679095.1. Lineage (NCBI taxonomy): Eukaryota > Metazoa > Arthropoda > Malacostraca > Decapoda > Varunidae > Eriocheir > Eriocheir sinensis. Next base: position 7,080,411 of record NC_066566.1, on the reverse strand, counting down.
TAATCACGTCCGAGGCTTATAATATGACGTAACACAATGGCTCCTGCGGCCCTCACCTGCCTGCTTAATTGGTGCACCTTCGCTTGATCGCCTCATTCACGTCAACGGCCTTTTATACTACACCGAGACGCGGCCCCCCTGACCAACACACACACACACACACACACACACACACACACACACACACACACACACACACCTCGCTAGGGAAGGCGGCGTGTAGAACTTCCAGCCTCTTCTTGGAAACACGTGTCCGCTACCGGGAGCGACACGCCGACAGTACAGGTGAACACACGCATGCTTGGCGTTTCCCCGGTGACGAGTGGAGGCAGCCAGGCGAGGAGGAGGAGGAGGAGGAGGAGGAGGAGGAGGAGGAAGAAGAGCATAAAGCAGGGGATATAGTACGAAAATGAGGAGGAGAAAGTGGGTGAGTAAAACGGGAAAAAGGAAAAAGGGAATGAGTCTGAGGGAAGGGAAGAAAATTAGGAGGAGGACGAAGACGAGGAGGAAATGGAGGTGGAGGAGGAGGAGGAAAATCAAAATCTAAGTTACAGCATAAACTTCGTGATTTCCTGAAGCGTCGGGCGGATAAACGAAGCCATGGCCTCGTAACACCACAGGGCTTTCCAATGAACAGCCCAGCAAGACTCGTATTCTCAAACGTCTCGGCGCCTCTGCAAGCCTGTTTGAAAAGCCTCTCGTAGACGTTATTGGGATTTCCACGGACTGTTTTGTAATGCGGTGATAGTTTTACACGGCTTCTGCTTCTTGAGGGGGAAAAGCACCCATAAAGACCCGGTTAATCTTCTCTGTGGCCTTGGAAAATAGTCGTAATGGGAACCCGATATGTTTAACCCGTCCGCTGCAATTGGCACGGACTAGTAACATGCACTCCCAGGTCTTTCTCTGCTTCTGTGGTGGATAGTGGAGTGTTTCCCATGTGGTACTGGTGTGCTGGATATCCTCTCCCAAGGTGCAGGACTTTACATTCCTCTTCACTGAATTGTAGCAGCCACTTTTTGTTCCATTCCTGTAGCTTGGTGAGGTCTGCCTGTAGGAAATCCGTAGTCAAGGGGTTAAGAATGGATCCAGGGCAGTGGTTGTGTTGAACGTAGAGAGGGAAACAGCATCAACCACACCGCGACTGGAGAAGGAGTCCGGCGTTTATATAGAGTTGTGCCAGCGTGAAGTAAAGTACCTATCGAGTCGTAATGGGAGCCCGATATGTTTAAAAATGGATCCAGTTCAGAGGTTGTGTTGAGCGTAGAGAAGGAAACAGCATCAACCACACCGCGACTGGAGAAGGAGTCCGGCGTTTATATAGAGTTGTGCCAGCGTGAAGTAAAGTACCTATCGAGTGGAGTCACCCGTATACTGTGGTTGGGCCGGACACTTGATGAACCAAAGGGAAATACTCTAAAGAAATAACACCCATTACCTCTGTCTTCAGCATCGGGGTAGTCTGTCACAGCTGCCAGATTATCGTACTCAGAGCATAGTATTTACCGGTTTCTGACGCCTAACTATTGCCAAGAAACATCAGGAATTAACTATTTTAACGATGATTATAAGTGACTCATTATTGGGGTCCACGAGATAGTTTTTGGGTCGGAGGTCGGTAAATATAAGAGGCTGAGTAAGACAATCTGGCTACGTTGGTCTATGTTGCGGGCCTTTTTACCTTTTTTTTTCTCCTTGTTTATTTCTTTGGACTTTTTTTCATCTCTTTTCCATTTAATCAGTCTTGCAGTAACGGCCAGTCGCTCTGTCTTCTAGCATCGGAAAAAAATAATGCTGGCTTTTATAACTTTTTTCTTACTTCCTTTGCTTATATCCTTAACTTTTTTCTCTAACTCCCTTTGCTTATATCCTTAACTTTTTTCTCTAACTCCCTTTGCTTATATCCTTTTGACTTTTTTCTCTTTCACATTAAATGAGTCTCGAATTACCGGCCAGTCACTCTGTTTTCCAGCCTCGGAGAAGGTCGATGTTGCGGATCTTTATCTTTTTTCCTCCTCTTATTTTCCTCTTTACCGTTAAATCGTCTAGAATGGAACCCCGCCGCTGGAGTGAGACGTGACGTGTGAAATGAAAATGTGCACGTCCATCACCTTTGCCCTTCTAGCACCTGGAGGAACAGAGTGACGTGATGGTGGTTCTTGCCGACTGGGGAGGGTGTCTTCGATCCTCCTCTCCATCATCGTCCATCCCTTAGCGCCTGAAGGAACGAAGGAATAACGAGTTGACGGTCCTTGAAGACGAGGGACGAGACGGTAGGCCAAGGTCGTCGTGTGTGGAAAAAGTGCCCTCCATCTCCTCGTCCGTCGCCGTCCTTCTCTTAGCGCCTGAAGGAGTGACGTGGTGGGAGTCCTATCTGGCTGAGGACGAGACAGAACGCTAAGGTCGTATAATGAATGAGTGACGCCTGACGTGAAAAAGTACCCTTCCTCTCCTCCTCCTCCTCCTTCTCGTAGCGCCTGAGGGGACGAAGAAGTGACGTGTTGGGGGTCCTCGCAGGGTGGGGACGAAGCGTTTAGAAATGAGTGACGTATGAGGTGAAAAAAGGGTCCTCCATCTTGGGTTCCAGCACCGTCCTTCTCCTAGCGTCTGAAGGCCATCTGAAGGGACGAAGGAGTGGTGAGATGGTGGTCCTCGCAGTCTGGGGACGAAACGGAAGGCCAAGGTCGTTTAGGAATGAGTGAAGACTAATGTAAAAAAATATCCTCCATTTCTCCTCCAGCACCGTCCTTCTCTTAAAGCCTGAAGGGACGAAGAAGTGACGCGTTGCAGGTCCTCGCAGGCAGGGGCTCGCATGGTGGGGACGAAGCGTTTAGAAATGAGTGGCGTCTGAGGTGAAAATAAATGTCCTCCATCTTGGGTTCCACCACCGTCCTTCTCTTAAAGCCTGAAGGGACGCAGGAGTGACGCATTGGAGGTCCTTGAAGGCTGGGGACGAGACGGAAGGCCAAGGTCGTTTAGGAATGAGTGAAGACTAATGTAAAAAATATCCTCCATCTTCTCCTCCAGCAACCAAATGTTATGCCGGACGTGTTACTTGGGTTCCGTGTCGCCGTCAGGAGACTCCGTGGGAGGGAGATATATAAAACACATTGCACAGCTTCTGTAGTTTAATATTCCTCCTTAGTAGTACAATTCACTCTTAACTCTTCACTGACCACTAGCTGACTATGGCTTACTATGACTGGGACTTACTCCTCTCGCCCTCTTCTCCTATATATATACCGAACAGTACAGTCTAGAACGTTACAGTATGTTCGATCATACCGTCCATCTCTTAAAGCCTCAAGGGACGAAGGAGTGACGCGTTGGAGGTCCTTGAAGGCTGGGAGCGAGACGGAAGGCCAAGGTCGTTGCAGGGGTGAGGGAGTGAAAAAATATATCCACGATCTCGCCGTCCACAACCGTTTTCGTCCTCCCTCCTGAAGCAACGAAGGCGTGGCGCGGCGGCAGGAAGGTCGAGGTTGAGGTTGAGGTCGAGGATGCCTGTGTGAGTGAGCGCCTCGGGGACTTGTCTGTGTCTTATTTGTCACACGATGGAGGATACCCGAGACGCCGCCGCCGCCGCCGCCACCGCCATCACCGCCTTCTTTCCTTACGTGTGTGTGTGTGTGTGTGTGTGTGTGTGTGTGTGTGTGTGTGTGTGTGTGTGTGTGTGTGTGTGTGTTTCTCCTTTCCGCCTTTTCCTGGTAATCACACGTCTTTTTTTTTTTCGTCCTGCTAAAGAAAGAAAAGGAAAGAAGTAGAAGAAGAAGGAGAAGAAGAAAAAGGATAAGTGGATATATTTGGAGATAGTGAGTTGATGTTTAGGAATACACACACACACACACATACACACACACACACACCTCTCCCTCCCACACACAAACCTACACCTTCCTCCAGACACACACACACACACACACACACACACACACACACACACACACACACACACACGCCAGGGAGGAAGGAAGCGAGGAGCGAAGATAGAGAGGGAGGGAGGTAGGGAGGGGCTCATCAACCTTACAACCCTCTCTCCCTTCCTTGATCAATACTCCTTCGCGCCGTAAACCGCCACCGACGAAATTACATTGTCTTAAATACCGACCCAGGCAGTTTACGGTCCCTTGATCTTTTGCGGGACCTTTGGCTAGCTTACCCTCTTTTCCTTGGTCCCTTTACCCAATCCTCTGACCAGGCCGAAGGGAGGGGGAGGGGAAGGAAATTAATAAAGAGGAAGAGAAAAAGTGGGAAGAATAATCTAGCCGAAAAAAAGAATCTGGCATATTGTTCCGTCTTGAAAAGAAAGAAGGTATGAAAGACTGAAGTGATAAAAAGGGAACTAGTGAGAGATAAGAAGCGAAAGAGTAGTGGTGGTTGTAGTAGTAGTAGTAGTAGTAGTAGTAGTAGCATTGCCAAGGTTATCTGATATATCTCTCTTTAATAATTTAAGGTTTTGACGTAGAAGGAAAAGTAAGAAGGGAGGGAGGGAGGTATGTTTAGAGAGTAAGTGAGGGAAGGAGAGATGGAAAGGAAGGTAGGAAATATTTGAAGGAAAGAACGAAGGAAAGGGAGAAAAGGATGAAAGGAGGGAAAGAGGGACATATGGCAAGGAGAGAAAGAAAGCAGATATAAAGAAAAGTGGAAGAATGGAAGGACAGAACGAAATTGGAGAAAGGAATGAAGAAAAAAAAGATAGTTAAATATACAAAATGCCTTCCTCACATTGCAGTATAATCAACCTTAAAAAATCTTGCATTAGAAAAATTAACTGACATAAAAGGAGTGTGCGTGCGTTTATATGTGTGCGTGCGTGTATGTGTGTGTGTGTGTGTGTGTCTGTGTCTGTGTGCGCGTGTGTCCTCTTCTCCACTGGTTCTATGCCTCTTGCTTTCCCTTTTTTTACTGTCTACTCATTCCCATTCCCATTCTTTATTTCTCTTTCCTCAATTCTGAATATGACTCCTCTTATCCAATGGTTCAATACAGGCCGAGTTCCCATTCTTTACTTCTCTTCCCTTCCACAATACCTTCTGTTCCTCTTAGTTTCTCATTTTTTACTCTTTCTCCCCAATCCCTTTTGTACCTCTTAATTTCCCATTCTTTACTTCTCATCCCTTCCACAATACCTTCTGTTCCTCTTAGTTTCTCATTCTTTACTCTTCTTCCCCAATCCCTTTTGTACCTCCTAATTTCCCATTCTTTACTTCTCATCCCTTCCACAATACCTTCTGTTCCTCTTAGTTTCTCATTTTTTACTCTTCTTTCTCAGTCCCTTTTGTACCTCCTAATTTCCCATTCTTTACTTCTCATCCCTTCCACAATACCTTCTGTTCCTCTTAGTTTCTCATTCTTTACTCTTCTTCCCCAATCCCTTTTGTACCTCTTAATTTCCCATTCTTTACTTCTCATCCCTTCCACAATACCTTCTGTTCCTCTTAGTTTCTCATTCTTTACTCTTCTTTCTCAGTCCCTTTTGTACCTCCTAATTTCCCATTCTTTATTTCCATCTCTTTCGTCACTTCTCTGAACGATGACTTTGTATCTTTTCCAATAGTTCACCATGGTCCTGTGCCGTCTAGTTTCCTATTAATTTCTTCCCATTCCTTCCCAAATCCCTACTGTACGTTTTACTTTCCATCCTTACTCCCTACGCTTACCCTGATCCTTTCTGAACGTTGAGGTAACACTCCTTCTATACTTAATTGATTCTACATAGTCATAACGCCATATTCTCAAACCTTTCGGGGCTTGCACACTTGATAATTGACCTCTCTTTCGGCCACCTCTTTTGTTTCTTTTTTGTAGGAGCAGCGAGTAGCGGGCTTTTTTTTTGATTATTGTTTCCTTTTTTTGTGCCCTTGAGCTGTCTCCTTTGTTGTAAAAAAAAGGCGATCGTAGAGGTTTTGTTAGTATTTCCCTGGGTAGTTTTATGAGCCTGTTATAATTTGACAAAGCTTTTCTGCGCTATGAAAACGAAAAGCACTCATGAGAACCCGACTAATCTCCTTCGTGGCCTTTGAAAAAACGTTGTTGTGAGAGGCGGCAACGTTTGAAATTACCGACCTTGGTTTCAGATTACTGACTCCATACTTTTTCCACAATCAGTTACGTCCTTAACAACATTCCTTCTCTGCTTACAAGTTTACCGTTTCCAATGCTGGGACGTCACTAATACTAACACGTTACTGATATCATGTAAAGGAAAGTTAGGAAACGGAGGGGAGTGGGGAGAGGAGGATGGCGTGAGGTGGGGTACAACATTTCCAGATTGTCGTACTTAGCCTCTTATGTTTTCCGATTTCCGACACCAAAACTGTCTCCTCCACTCCAATAACTACATTTATTTATAGTTACCATTGAAAGGTTTAATTATTAGTGTCTTGCTATAGTTAAGTGTCTAAAAACGGTAAATACAATGGTGGATACGATAATCTGGCAAGGCTGGTGGGGTGTGGTGAGGGAGGGGGATAAGAAGTAAGGGGTGGGAAAGGTAGTGTGGGATTTGAATGGGGAAGAGAGTAAAGAAGAATGGGAAGCAATGAATGGGGAGTTAAGGGATGGGGAGGTGAATGGGGGAGGGAGTAAAGGGGAATGGGAAGCAATGAATGGGAGAGTTAAAGGATGGGGAGGTGAATGGGGGAGGGAGTAAAGGGGAATGGGAAGCAATGAATGGGGGGGTTAAGGGATGGGGAGGTTAATGGGGAATGACAAGGCAATGGGGAGGACAAAAAATGGGGTGTGTGTAGGTATGTGCATTTCCCCATTTCCACTCATTACACTCCTTCTCCTTCCTCACCTCCCCACCACACTCCCTACACCTCCACCACCTCCACCACCTCCACCTCCACCACCACCACCACGGCAGCCTAATTGTGTAGTTACCATGCAAATGACGACCATTACCACGGGTCAAAACTGGGCCTTTCTCTCTCTCTCTCTCTCTCTCTCTCTCTCTCTCTCTCTCTCTCTCTCTCTCTCTCTCTCTCTCTCTCTCTCTCTCTCTCTCTCTCTCTCTCTCTCTCTCTCTCTCTCTCTCTCTCTCTCTCTCTCTCTCTCTCAAACAATGGCTTCCACTTGGCTCTTGTTAATCAATATTCACACAACCTTTCTTCTTACTTAGCCTTCTCCTCCTCCTCCTCCTCCTCCTCCTCCTCCTCCTCCTCCTTCTCCTCCTCCTCCTCCTCCTCCTGTGTTAAGCGTCATGTTCTTCATTTATCTGTATTACCTTCCTCGTGTTTCTCTCTCTCTCTCTCTCTCTCTCTCTCTCTCTCTCTCTCTCTCTCTCTCTCTCTCTCTCTCTCTCACCCATGCACACTTCTAATGATATTCACCTTTTAAATGTCAGTTTGTCAGTCACATTAATTAATTTCTACGTATTTTCTAACACTCACCTCTTCTCGCCTTTCTCTCTCTTTTTTGATCTTTTTTTTAATATTTTTAACTTCTCTTACTTGCCACTACTCCTTCCTTCTTTATCTCTTGCATCTTCTATTCTTCGCCTCTTTATTGCTTAGTCTTCTTAATTGTTTTTTTATAGTCTTCTCTGTTCCTCCTTTTTTTCTCTTCATCTTTAACCTCTCGTACGTAACTCTCCTTTATTTTTCTCTTTTCCTCCTTCTTTTCTTCTTCGCGTCTTTCTATTTGCTCTTCTTACTCTTTTTTCTTACTCTTCTCTGTTCCCCTTTTTTTTCTCCATCTTTAACTTCTCGTACGTAACTCTCCTCCTTTATCTCTCTCTTTTTCTCCTTCTTTTCCTCTTCGCGTCTTGCTATCTGCTCTTCTTACTCTTTTTCTCTCTCTCTCTTCTTGATCTCTTCTTCCTCCTTCTGACGGGACGAGGCCAACACGGTAGCACACCTTCGCCCCTTCTTGTGTATCATTGCTCTGGCTGTGACCTTGCGTGCGTGCGTGCGTGCGTGCGTGGAGGGGGTGACTTTAACTGTTATTTATAGGTTTACGTGTGTGTGTGGGGGGGGGGGGTATAGAGGGAAGGGGATTATGTGTGTTTGTGCGTGTGTGTGTGTTTATATATTATGTTGTTGCTATTATTATGTGTGTGTGTGTGTGTGTATTATTATTATTATCATTACTATTATTGTTGTTGTTGTTGTTGTGTAATTTGTTTATCTTGTTTCTATTTACTTTTTTGTATTATTTATTCTTTTTTTTTTCTCGTTCACTTATTAATTTATTTTCTTTCCTCCTCCTCCTCCTCCTCTTCCTCCTCCTCCTCCTCCTCTTCCTCCTCCTCCTCCTCCTTCTCCTCCGTTAAAAATTAAAATTCTCGTTTCTTTCCTTCTGACACATGAAAAATTAAAATGATTTAGACCAGAAAAGTGTAGTTACGGCTAAGAAAAGGAAGGAAGGAAGGAAGGAAGGAAGGAAGGGAGGGAGGAAGGAAGGAAGGAAGGATAAAATGAATGAATGAATGAATGAAGGAAGGAAGGAGGAAATGAACGAAGGAACGAAGGAAAGAAAGAAAGAAATCAAGAAAGAAAGAAAGTGGAGGAAGGAAAAAAGAAAAGATAATTAAAAAAGTAAAGAAAGACGGAAGGAAGAATAAAAAAGGAGAAATAATAAAATAGTAAAGGACGGATCATAAAAAGGAGAGAAAGAAAAGAGTAAATGAGACAGGAAAAAAGGAGGGAGGAGAGAAGGGAAAGAAAAAGGGTTGCAAGAATTGAAGTAAGAGGAATAAAAAAGAAAAGGAAAATGGGAAGGAGAGAATAGAATAGAAAAAAAATACAGTAAATAAGGAAGGAAGGAACTAGCATCTTAGGTGAATAAAATAGAGGAAATAGGAGGAAAAAAATAGAAATGATGATCTGAATATATTATGAAAGAGGAAAGAAAAGACGGATAAAAGAAAGTAAGAGATGAAAGGAAATGATAAAGAAAAAGAGAGAGAAGGAAAGGAGGAGAGAATAAACGAATGAAGAAAATAATGGAAAATATAAGAAAGGAATAAAGAAGGAAAAATAAGTATAGAATGAAAGGAAAGGAAAAGGGTTGATGGAGAAGAAGGAAAGAAAAATAGACGGAAGGAAGAAAGGAAATGATTCAAGGAAGATAAAGGAAAGGAGGGAAGAACAGAAAGATGGAATATAGGAAGTAAGAAAAGACAGATGGAAGGAAGAAAAAGGAAAGGTTGGGAGGAAGAAAGTATGGAACGTAGGAGAGAAAAGCAAAGCGGAGAGAAGGAAGGAAGAATGAAGGAAAGAACGATAGGATGATGGAAGAAGGAAATAAACGTAGGAAGAAAGAAAGGATGGAATGGAGTAAAGAAAAGGAAGGCGGAGGGAAGGAAAGAAGAAGGAAGGGGAAGACGAAAGGAAAGTAATTAAAGAAGTCAAGAAAAAGAGAAGGAAAGAAGGAAGGAACGAAGGAAAGAACGAGGGAGGAAGGAAGGAAGGAACGAAGGAACGAAGGAAGGAAGGAAGGAAGGGAGGAATGAAAGAAGTGAAGGGAGGAAGGATGGAAGGAAGGAAAGAAATAAGGAAGGGAAGGGAAAGGAACGAAAGAATGGAGGGAAGGAAGGAAGGAAGGGAGGAATGAAGGGAGGAAAGAACGAAGGAAGGAAGGAAGGAAAAAGTGAAGGGAGGAAGGAACGAAAGAAGGAACGAAGGAAGGAAGGGAGGAAAGAAAGAAGTGAAGGGAGGAAGGAACGAAGGAAGGAACGAAGGAAGGAAGGGAGGAGAGGGGGGAAGGAGGGAGGAGAGAATGGGGACGCAATATGTTGGACCGAAAATATCTGTATACGCTTATCTATATGCAAGAAAACACAGGCTTGCGTCCGTCCGTGTGTGTGTGTGTGTGTGTGTGTGTGTGTGTGTGTGTGTGTGTGTGTGTGTGTGTGTGTGTGTGTGTGTGTGTGTGTGTGTGTGTGTGTGTGTGTGTGTGTGTGTTTGATCCTACCACATTCCTTTGTTCACAAGCCCAGAACGTAAGATGCGTAAGTGCGTATGAGTGAACAATGGACGCGGTGGTGGTGGTGGTAGGAGTGGTAATTGAAGTAGTGGTAGTAGTAGTAGTAGTGGTAGTAGTAGTAGTGGTAGTAGTAGTAGTAGTAATGCAGCAAAAGTAGTAAAAGCGCAAATAACATCAGTGATAAAAAACAAACAAACAATAGCAGCAGACGCAGAAGCAGTAGAAGGAAGTACAGTTAGACCACCACCACCACCACCACCACCATCATCATCATCATCAATAGCAAAACAAACCACATCACCAGCAACAATAACAACAAAAACAACAAGAAGTCACAGCAATCGTAACACCACCACCACCACCACCAACAACAACAGATCCAGTACCAGCAACAGGAGTAACAGTACCAACAGGAGCAGCGGTAGTAGCGGCAGTGGCAGTCGTAGAGTTGATAACATAGCCGTAGAGATGAGGGGCGCCGTGGCTGGTGGCTGGCTGGCGGGTTCGAGGTGGTGGTGGTGGGTGGCGGCAGGCGGGCAGGTCGGTGATGAAGGTGGAATGGGCCAGGCCAGGTATGTCAGGTGTGCTGGGCTGGGCTGGACTGACTTGTAGGCTTGTTCAAGTGGTGGTGGTGGTGGTGGTGGTGGTGGTGAGGATGGTAGCAGGAAAGGGTTAAAGGTTTCTAGGAAGCAGTTGTCCTACCGTGTGTGTGTGTGTGTGTGTGTGTGTGAGTGTGAGTGTGTGTGTGTGTGTGTGTGTGTGTGTGTGTGTGTGTGTGTGTGTGTGTGTGTGTGTGTGTGTGTGTGTAATTTGCATTCAATGATAATTTAATGATATGTAACACGCACGCGCCCTCCCACACACACACACACATACACACTCTCTCTATCTCTCTCTCTCTCTCTCTCTCTCTCTCTCTCTCTCTCTCTCTCTCTCTCTCTCTCTCTCTCTCTCTCTCTCTCTCTCTCTCTCTCTCTCTCTCTCTCTCTCTCTCTCTCTCTCTCTCTCTCTCTCTCTCTCTCTCTCTCTCTCTCTCTCTCTCTCTCTCTCTCTCTCTCTCTCTCTCTCTCTCTCTCTCTCTCTCTCTCTCTCGGGTGAACAGTGTGGTCTTAATTAAGTGATAATTAACGACCACCTGTGAATAGCAGCCGAGATATTACCTGGAGGAGGAGGAGGAAGGGAAGGAGGAGGAGGAGGAGGAGGAGGAGGAGGAGGAGGAATTGAAATTACACGTATGGAAAAAAAGTAATATGGAATGGACATCTCATTTTCTTCCTCCTCCTCCTCCTCCTCCTTTCCCATTAGGTTCTCTTCCCCAAAATTCCTTCTTCCCTCCGAAAACATTCTTCCTCCAACGAAAATTTTTCCCTCCTCCTCTAATAACTTTCTGCCTCTCCTCCTCCTCTTCCTCCTCTTCCTCCTCCTCCTCCTCCTCCTTCCTCCATTTTCCTCATTTTTCTTGCATTTTCTCTTACCTTTATTTTCCTCCTCTTCCTCATCTTCCTTTATTTTCCTCGTCTTTCTTCTTCTTTCTCCTTTAACTTTCCTTCCTCTCATTTCCTCTTTCCTCTATTTTCCCCATCTTCCTCTCCTTCACATTTCCTCCTCCCTCCTCTTTTCCTCATCTCCTCCTTTTTCCTCCCTTTCTCACTTTTCCTCTTTCCTCTCTTTCATAAATCTCATCACATTTCATCTTTTTCCTTCTTTTATTTTCCTCCTCTCCTCCATTTTCCTTATTTTCCTCACATTTCCTCCATTCCTTCAGTTTTCTCATTCTCTCCACGTCTGCGCGTCACCTTTCTCTCCTGCCATTAAGATAGATAGATAGATAAAGAGAGAGAGAGAGAGAGAGATTTAAAAGGATCAGGTGTGTACGTACAGGTGTGAGATGATAACACACACACACACACACACACACACACACACACACAGAGGCGCAGCAAAACAGTATAACACTAAAACAGGTATACAAACAGAGAGAGAGAGAGAGAGAGAGAGAGAGAGAGTTTTCTCCTACATTCCTCAGTAATATAAGCCGGGCCGAGAGCGCCAGTGCTGCCAACGCTGCCCCCTCTTATTAGACATCATTAATATCTTTGAACTGTGTAATCTCGCTGTCTTGACTTGGCTACACTGTCTTCCTCTGCTGACACTGCCCTCCCCTATCCTCCCCTCCCCCTCCCCCTCCCTCAAGCCTCTCCCCCTCCCCCTTCACCTCCCTCAATCCTTCCCCCCTCCCCCTCATCTTCCCCATCACCCTCTACCCTCCTCTATCCCCTTTCCACTTCTCCCTCCTCCTTCCCCCTGCCTTTCCCCCTCCCCTTCTACCTCCCTCTAGCCCCCTCCTCTTTCCCTCCTCCCCCCCTCTTCCCCACTTTAACCCCCTCCACCTATTCCTCCTCACCCTCATCCTCTTTCTCCCCTCTTCCCCTCTACCCTACCAAGTCTTTTTAACCTCCTCTCCCTCCCCCTTCATCCTCCCCTTCCCATCCCCATCATCCTCATCCTTCCCCCTCCTCTTCTATCCTAACCTATCCTCCCCTCCACTACCCCCTCATCCTTCTCGCATCCCCCTCGCATCCCTCTCTATCCCCTCCCCTTCCCCTTCCCCTTCTCTACCTCCTTCGAATCCTTCCCTATCCCCTCTACCTTGCACTATCCTCCCTCTTTCCTTTCCTTTCCTCCTCCCCTACTCCCTTTTCCTCCCCATCCCTATCGTTCCCATACACCCTACTCCCCAACTTCCCCCTTCCCTCCCCTTCCCATCCCTTCCCTTCTACTTCTGTCCCTTATCCTCTTCTCCCTTTTCATTACATCTTTTTTTATTCCTTTTATTCCGTTCTCTATTATTCTCCACTTTTTCTCCTCTCCTCTCCTCCCTTTTCTTTTCTTCCTTACCTATTTTTTTTACAGATTCCTCTCTCATTCTTCATTCCATTTTTTTTCCCTTTTCTTCTTCCTCCTTTTATTCCGCACTCCTTCCTTTTTTACTCATCCTTTTCTTATTTTTCACTCCTTCCCTTCTTTTCTCTTCTTCCTTTTCTATTCCTCTTCTCGTTTTAAATCTCCGCTGTCTCCTCTTCCCCTCCTGTTCTGATCACCTCTCCTTTCCTTTCCCTTCTCCTCAGCCACTCCTTCCCGGCAACTTCGTAATGAGCCAAAAGTCTTTCTGTTGCCTCCTTTTCCACGTTTCCTCCTCCTCTTCTTCTTCCTCGTCCTCCTGCAGCCCTTATACCCTTCTTCCTCTTCCTTCTTCTCCTCCTCCTTCCAATACCTTGCCTTCCCTTCGCTTCCCTTTCCTTTCCTTTCCTTTCCTTTCCTTCTCTTCTCTTCCCCTCCCTTCCTATTCCTTCCCTTCCCTTCCCTTCCCTTCCCTTCCCTTCCCTTCCCTTCCCAACCCATCCCATCCCATCCCATCCCTTCCCTTCCCAGTATACATTCCTCCCTTCCCCACTTGTTTCGTATTCTTATTATTAAGTATATATTCCTTATCTCTATAGTACGTTTTTTTTTTTTTTTTCTCGTATTCCGTTAGTCTGGTATGCGGTAGGGTGTAGGTAGCTAGGTAGCCAACACTCCCTCAGGTTGCGGTGCGTAAGTGAATTGCAGGTGTGGTAGTTGTAGTGGTAGTAGGAGGAGGAGTAGTGGTAGTGGTGGTGGTAGTGGTGGTAGTAGTAGTAGTAGGAATAGTGGTGTTATATTAGTTTATTATTTTCTTTATTATAATTTTTTCTTTTGTCTTCATCTCATTTATTTCATCTCTTTCTCTTTCTCTCAATCGCTGCTTAATTTTTGCTTCTTTCCTTCGTCCGTTCGTTCTTTCGTTCATTTCTTCGTTCCTTTCTTCCTTCCTCCCTTCCTTCCTTCCTTCCTTCATTTCTTCACTTTGCTTCACTTCCTGCCTTCCTTCCTTCCTTCCTTTCTTTCTTTCTTCACTTTGCTTAACTTCTTTCCTTCCTTCCTTCCTTCCTTCCTTCCTCCCTCCCTCCCTTCCTTCCTTCTTTTCTTTCTTTCTCTCTCTCTCTCTCTCTATCTCTCTCTCTCTCTCTCTCTCTCTCTCTCTCTCTCTCTCTCTCTCTCTCTCTCTCTCTCTCTCTCTCTCTCTCTCTCTCTCTCTCTCTCTCTCTCTCTCTCTCTCTTCCTCCCTTCCTTCCTTCCACCCCACCTCAATCCCCACCACTCCCTTCCCCTCCCCCCTTACACCTCCCCCCCTCCCTTCCTTCCCACTGGCCTCATTACACCATAATTACCAGGGAGCTGAAGGTGGTAGCAGCGGTGGTAATGGTGGTGGAGGTGGTGGTGGAGGTGGAGGTGGAAAGAGGTGGGCATGCTAATCTTTTCTTCCTTTGTTCAGATGTTGAGGTTACCTGTGTTTTGTTTTCTTTATTAAATAAGTTGAGGTAAAGAGAGAGAGAGAGCACGAAAGAAAGAAAACAACGATAAAAAGAACCAGAAAGTGTGTGTGTGTGTGTGTGTGTGTGTGTGTGTGTGTGTGTGTGCGTGTGTGTGTTAGGTCAGTCTAGTTAGTACCTCTTGTCGCCTCTCTTGTGTTGGTAGTGGATCATAACTGTTAATTGGGGGTGGGGGGTGGGGAGGAGGGGGAGGGAGGGGGAGGTGAGGGGGGGAGGGAGGGGGGGGGGGTTGGAGGGCTGCTAATACTACTGCTACTGTTGTTATTGCTACTACTACTACTACTACTACTACTACTACCACCTCCACTTTACTCACTATCACTTCAGTCAGTTCAACTTTCTATAAAAAAAAAAGTAACAAATCGCAAAATACCAATAACCAGACACAGCGAGCTTTCCACAGGTGTCCTCCTCACCTCGGCACGTGTAGCCCATTAACCTGCGTGCCCCCGTGCTCCATCAGGCAGGTGGGCAACACGGGGCGCCACAGGTAGTACACGCCAATTACCTGCCTTTACCTGGTGCCCACATACCTCGCCGCAGCAGAAGTGTGTTACGAGTACGAACACAGCTAAAGAGGAAGACTGTGTTGCGGGGGAAATGTTGCCTGATTGTGAATACTTCTTGCCCTGAAGGCTTGGGAGAGGGAGAATATCGATAGGAAGGTGTGTTACTTAGCCCAGTGTGTTGCTTGTGTTGTGAATGCGGGTGAAAAACTGTGTTGCGGCTGGAAATGTTGCTTGAATCTGAGTAGTTTCTTGCCCTAAAAGCTTGGTAGAGGGTGTGTTGAATGTGTTAAGGACGAAAACTGATAAAGAGGAAGACTGTCCGTGTGAAAAACTGTGTTGCATCATGAAATGTTGCTTTAATCTGAATATTCCTTGCCCTAAAAGCTTGGGAGAGGGAGAATACCGTTACAAGGGTGTGTTGTTTAGTCCCAAAGTTTGTTGATTGTGTTGACTACGAAAACTGATAGTTCGGGTGAAAAACTATGTTGCGGGTAGAAATATTGCTTTGAACTGAATGTTTCTTGCCCTAAATGCTTGGGAGAGGGAGAATAGCATCACGAAGGTGTGTTGCTTAGTCCCGAAGTGTGTTGTGTTGTGAGTGCGAAAACTGATAGAGCTCGGGTGAAAAACTGTGTTGCGGGTAGAAATGTTGCTTTGAACTGAATGTTTCTTGCCCTAAAAGCTTGGGAGAGGGAGAATACCATTACGAGGGTGTGCTGCTTAGTCCCAAAGAGTGTTGATTGTGTTGACTACGAAAACTGAAAGAGCTCGGGTGAAAAACTGTGTTGCGGGTAGAAATGTTGCTTTGAACTGAATGTTTCTTGCCCTAAAAGCTTGGGAGAGGGAGAATACCATTACGAGGGTGTGTTGCTTGGCCCAAAATGTGTTGAGTGCTGTAAGGACGAACACCACTGAATAGGAAGACTGCCGGATGAAAAATTGTGCTGCGGGTGAAAATGTTACCTTCATCAGATTATACCTTGCTCTAAAAGCTTGGGAGGAGGAATAATACCGTTAGGAGGGTGTGTTGTTTTGTCCAAAGTGCGTTGAGTGTATTGAGTACGAAACCTAATAAATAGAAACACTGCCATGATGAAAACTGTCTGCACGTTGCCTCGGTGCTTATCTCCTTCACCTTGGTCATAGAGCCTGTTGTTTGGTGGTTGCAGGTAAAAGAGAAAGCTAAATAAGACGATCTCTTAGGTCAAAATGAGTTAGGGATTTATATACCGTTAAATTTGAAAGATTCTGAGATTGTTGAGAGGCTGTTGCGGAAGGGAATGCTGGTAAGTAGGAATAGTGAGTTGGTACAGTTGGGGAATACGCTATAGTTGCGAGTGGCCTTAGTGCTCATCTTCGTCTCATTAGCCCTTGAGCCTGTGATGGGTAAGAACATAGAGCTGCTTTGTAAAAACTGTGTTACGAGCTGAAATACTTATAAATCTGATCATATATTCTTTGCCTTGAATGTTTGTTAGAGGGTCGAGTACCGTTAGCTTTGTTTACTTCTTAGCGCAAAAAAAGATGCTTTACGAATACATTTACTGTTTATGGAAATGCTAACCGATTATTATACTGAAGTACTAATAAATCTGATATATTCCTTGCTTTGAATGTTTGTTAGAGGGTCGAATACCGTTAGCTTTGTTTACTTCTTAGCGCCAAAAAAAATGCGTTACGAATACATATACTGTTTAATGGAAATGCTAACCGATTATTATACTGAAGTACTAATAAATCTGATATATTCCTTGCTTTGAATGTTTGTTAGAGGGTCGAATACCGTTAGCTTTGTTTACTTCTTAGCACAAAAATGATGCTTTACGAATACATATACTGTTTAATGGAAATGCTAACCGATTATTATACTGAACTACTAATAAATCTGATATATTCCTTGCTTTGAATGTTTGTTGGAGGGTCGAATACCGTTAGCTTTGTTTACTTCTTAGCGCAAAAAAAGATGCTTTACGAATACATTTACTGTTTAATGGAAATGATAACCGATTATTATACTGAACTACTAATAAATCTGATATATTCCTTGCTTTGAATGTTTGTTGGAGGGTTGAATACCGTTAACTTTGCTTACTTCTTAGTCGAAAAGGCATTTAAGAGGACTAACCCCGCTAAACAGAAATGATAACCAATTATTATACAGGCATTTAAGATGACAAACCCTGCTAATTAGAAATATTGACCGAATATAATACAGAAATACTAATAAATCTGCATATCCCTCCTTTTGAATGTCTGTTAAAGGGTCGAATACGGTTAAGATTTGTATATTTCTTACCTAAAAGTGCGTTATGAGTACAAACACAGCTAATTACTGAGTGTTACTGACAACTACTTTTGACGGCAGCCTGTGACCGATTATTATAGTTATTATATGTGTCGAGTGTTCAAATGTAGTTAAATATGAACACTTCTTAGGTGCAAGTAAGCTAGGAGCGTGTATGCCATTGAAATGTTATACTTCACTTGAATGAGCGTTAAGTGGAAGAGATGATGCTGATATATAAAAAGAAGTGATTGTGTAAACAGTGTGTTGGAGCTGAAATATTGTTAAGGTGAATATTCTCCCTTCCGTATAAAGTTTGTTAGGACGAATACCACTTGATTTTAATTTTGTAGTATTTAAATCATTATTACTCTTCCGTTCTCTCTCTCCCTTCCCCCTTCAGTCTCTCGTTCATCCTCCCTCCTCTGCTGCCTCACTCTATCCAACTCTCCCTCCTTGTAGACAACTGAATGAAAAAATGGAATGAACGATGAAAGAATAAATGAACGAATGTATGAATGAATGAATGAGTGAATAAATTAATGAATGAATGAGTGAATAAATTAATGAATGTATGAATGAGTGAACTAATTGAGGACAGAATATATAAGTGAACCATTGAAAAAAATAGTTAAAAAGACATGAATGAATGAATTGATGAATGAATAACTAAATGAATGAACTAATGAACGTTTAAATGAAGGAGCAAATGACTGACTGACTGAATGAATGAATGAGTAAATAAATGAATAGCTCGATAGACAGATAAATAACTAAGTGAATTAATTAAGCGATGCGTACAAAGGAGTAAAAAATAAAGTAGAAAATAAATAGAGGCAAAAATACTCCTTTGTTATTTTTCCTTCCTTGCTCTTTTCTTATTCTCCTTCCTTCTTTCTTCCTTGTTCTCTCTCTCTCTCTCTCTCTCTCTCTCTCTCTCTCTCTCTCTCTCTCTCTCTCTCTCTCTCTCTCTCTCTCTCTCTCTCTCTCTCTCTCTCTCTCTCTCTCTCTCTCTCTCTCTCTCTCTCTCTCTCTCTCTCTCTCTCTCTCTCTCTCTCTCTCTCTCTCTCTCTCTCTCTCTCTCTCTCTCTCTCTCTCCTGTTCTATCGTTATTTTTTTTTGTCATTCCTTTCCTCGCTTCCTCCTTCCCTCCTTCATGATCTTCTTCCCTCCTTCATGATCTTCTTCCCTCCTTCATTCCTTCCTGCTCCAATTAATTCCCTTCTTCTCTTCTTCCTTTCTACTCCTTCCTTCCTTCCTTCCTTCCTTCCTTCTCTTATATCTCGGTTCCTCTCTCTTCACTTTAACCTTTTCCCTTTTTTTATTAGATTAGAATTCTTTTTGTTTTTCGGGAGAGTTGAAAATTTTTTGGCCCCCTGAAAATACCTTCTTTTCTGAGAGGGGAAAACTTTAATCTTATAATCTTGAGAGTACTTTTTTTTTTCGGAGGGGGATGAGGAGATACTATTCTGTCGATGTCGTTGATGTTGTTAATGGTGGTGTTGGTGGTGGTAATGGTGATGTTTTTTTTTTTTTTTACGTGTTAGCCAATAGCGCCGGTAAGCTGTCTTCAGCGGCCTGGAGGTTGGCCCAAGCCCGTCATGGCGCAGGCAAGTGTTTATAGTGGCGCCATCTATACTTGACTCATGCTGCCCCCCCCAGAGCTCATTTTTTATTCATTTGGACGGTTTCCTCTAGAGTCTGGGTTGATGGGTGGTCTTCAGGGCAGCATGTGTGTAGTTTTAGCCACTAGGCGGTGAATGTAAATTCTCAGGTGGTAGCGGCGGATTCGAAACCGCGTCGTCCAGAACGCGGAGAATGCGGGGCCCGCACGCTAACCACTCAGCCACCGCCTCCCCAAGAAGAAGAAGAGGAAAAAGAAGAAGAAGAAGAAGAAGAAAGAACAAAAACAAGAAAAAACGAGGAAGACAAAAAAGAACAAAAAGGGAAAGGATGTAGAAGAAGAATGAAAAAAATGAAAACAAGAATAAGAAGACAAAATTTGAACAAAAAATAAATATGTAGAAAAAGAAGAAGGTGGTGGTGGTGATGGCGGTGTGTTTAGTGTTTCTTCTGTTGGTATTGCTATGTTTGGTCTTCTTCCTTTTCCTCCCACTCTTTCTTTTTCTTCATCATCATCTTGTTCTTGTTTTTCTTCGTTTCTTCTTCTTCTTCTTCTTCTTCTTCTTCTTCTTCTTCTTCTTCTTCTTCTTCTTCTTCCTCTTCCTCTTCCTCTTCCTCTTCCTCTTCCTCTTCCTCTTCCTTTTCCTCTTCCTCTTCCTCTTCCTCTTCCTCCTCTTCATCTTCCTTTTCCTTCTTCTCTTCCTCCTCTTCCTCAGGGTCATGGAGTCTCCAAGAACTCCGGAGGGATCAGGTCAGGCTTCTCCATGTAATTGGTGGGGAGAGAGAGAGAGAGAGAGAGAGAGAGAGAGAGAGAGAGAGAGATGGTGCATTGGTACATTAGCATCTTATTTTGCATGATAGGATGTATATCTTCTTGTTTTCCTCCTCCGTCTCTAACTCTCCTCCGCGGCTCTTTCTCCTCCTCCTCACATTTTCCTTCTTCCACTTCCTTGACTTATTACTTCTATTCTTCCTTCTCCGCCTCCTCCTCCAGTATAGTATAGACATGGGGAGGAGGTTTACTTATATGTTTTTTTCCAACCGAGCTCTCCGCCACCGCAACAAGCTTCCCGCAGAGGTAGTGAAGTCAAAATGATCTGCTCCTTGAAAAATTGCATTGGGCGGTACTTTGTTGCTTCAGGAGTGAAATGAACGGCCCGCACGTTGATACAGCAAGTGCTTCAGTATGTTCCAAGGAGTCCGTGACGCGCCCGACGAGAAGATTATGTTACTTAAGCCGCCTCGTTATACGCCAGCAAGCTTTATGGTATCTTCCCCTCCGTGTTTCTCTGTTTCTTTTGCTTTTCCTTTTTCTTCTTTATTTTCTGCCTCTTCTTTTTCTTGTTCTTGTTCTTGGTCTTCTTGTTCTTGTTATTCTTCCCTCAACTACTCTTCCTCAGCATGTTCTTCCTTCTCCTCCTCCTCCTCCTCCTCCCCTCCTTTTCCTCCTCCTCCACCTCCACCTCCTCCACCCCCTCCTCGTCCTCCATCTCCTCTACCGCCTCCTCCTCCTCCTCCTCCTCTTGATCCTCCTCCCAGAACCAACCTTCTTTAGTTTCACCGTTACTTATATTAAAGGGACACCACCACCACGATTCTTGTGAAAAAGCCTACTACTACTACTACTACTACTACTACTACTACTACTACTACTACTACTGCTATTACGCGTACAATCACCTTTATATCCACTACCACTTCACACACACACACACACACACACACACACACACACACACAAGAAAGTATTCATGTCTGGAGCAGCTGCTGGAATTTTCATTACCTTGTAAATATCCTGATGAGAAGGTCTCTCTCTCTCTCTCTCTCTCTCTCTCTCTCTCTCTCTCTCTCTCTCTCTCTCTCTCTCTCTCTCTCTCTCTCTCTCTCTCTCTCTCTCTCTCTCTCTCTCTCTCTCTCTCTCTCTCTCTCTCTCTCTCTCTCTCTTTGTTATTACTGACAGGTGCCACTGTTTGCTAATGATATTACCTGTTCTTCATACCTGTGTGCGTGTGTGTACGTGTGTGTACGTGTCTGCACGTGTGTGTGTATGTGTGTGTGTGTGTGTGTGTGTGTGTGTGTGTGTGTTTGTTTAATAATAGTAATAATGATGCTATTTTATTTATCTTTCCAGGTATGTGAAGGAGAGAGACGCAAGGTTCAGGTAATGTGAAAGAGAGAGAGAGAGAGAGAGAAATATTGATCCTCGCGGCCTCTGTACCCGTTGCCCTCACCGCTGCATTTACAGAGAGTATCTGCCCCTCCCTCCTCCCCCTCACCACCACCCCCACCCAGCACCATTTTTCTCCATCAGCACTGTCACCTGTCCACACCTACGTCAGTGCTCAATTAACCTGCGAGAGCGAGAGCGAGAGAGAGAGAGAGAGAGCAATCCCCCCAATCCTGAATAAAAGAGAAAGGGTGACATACGTATCCGGCTGACGTCCTTCCTGCATAATTGACACTACCAGGTAAGATTCGCCCGGCTGACCTTCTCCCTCGTAAGACAGGTGAGATGCGGTTCGTAGCGGCGCACCTGAGTCGTCGACCAGGTGAATCTCTGCTCTTCTTCTGGCTACGTGGAATGTTGGGAGTCGCGTGCTGGGAGGAGGAGGAGGAGGAGGAGGAGGAGGGTGGATGGGTGGGAGGGAGTGAAGGCGAGGTGGTGTATTAGATAGAGAAGATAGAGGAGTAGGATGAGGAGGAGGAGGAGGAGGATAAGGAAAAGGTGAAAATTGATATGAAAGAATGAAGGAGGGGGAGGAGGAGGAGGAGAAGGAGTCGCAGGAGAATGAGGAAGAGGCGAAGACGGAGGGGGAGGAGGAGTGGAGTGGGCAGGAGGAGTAGGATGATAAAGAAGACGTGAAGAGTGGGGTGGAGGAGAGGAAGGAGGAGAAGGAGGAGGAGGTTAAAGAGAAAGTGGAGGAGGAGAAGAGGAAGGAAGGAGTATGAGGGGGAATAGGAAGAGGAGTAGCTAGATATGGAGGAGGAGGAGGAGGAAGAGGAAGAGGAAGAGGAGGAAGAGGAGGAGGAGGAGGAGGAGGAGGAGGAGGAGGACGAAAATGCGAAGATGGAATGGTCGAGCGGAAAGGAATGAGGAAAAAGTGGAGGAGGGCGAATATGAGGATGAAGGAGAGGTGGATATGGCAAGGTGGAGCGGGAACAAGTGGATTATAATGGTGTTTGATGTGAAGTATCATACAGTGGAAGAGGATAGGGATAGAGAGAGAAGTGGACATTGGGGTTGTGATGATGTTGAGGTATGTGGATAGATGAGGAAGTGGAGGCGGTGGAATAACAATGTGGAATAGTGTTATGTAGTGGTGTATGGTGGAGGAGGGATTGGTAGAGTTGGTGAATGTTGAAGAAGTGGTTATCAGGTGGGGGTGCAATATGGTGGGGGAGGGAGGTGGATGGGGTGGATGCAAGTGGGAGAGCTGTTGGAGAGGGTGGAAGAGATATGTGGGGTGATTAGAGGGGGGTGGGAGGAGAGAATAGTGGAAAAGTTGGGTAAGGGTGGAAGGGGTTGTGTGTATAGGGGGGGGGGAGGGGGGAGAGAAGGGTGTGGTCGCGTGCAGAAAGGACCTAGAAAGTGGAGGAGGAGGAGGAGGAGGAGGAGGAGGAGGATCAGGAGCAAGAACAAAGGAAGGCTGGAACACATGAGTAGCAAGGATCAAGGAAAAGAAATCAGATAGTCTCCAATAGTGTCCAACCTTACTTAGTTTAGAGGTCTCGCCTTTGCCACAAGTCTTCTCTGCCCGCATATATTTGACAGACCCAAATTCTTCACGCTATTGACTCTCACAACAAATATATTCAATGGCTACAAAGGAGATTAAGTTGGGTTCTCATGTCTTTCTTTACATTAATGATACAGAAGCCTTGAAAGATAGCATATCACAAGGCTCATAAAACTACCCATGGAAACATTAAGACAACAACCTTTACGAAGGCTTTATCAAATGTGTGTGAGTCGTGAAATGTTTGAGGGAGACAGACGGACAGTAGTCGATTCATGGTGCAGAACCCTTGTCAAATTTTTAATCACATGGCTTGTAATTACCCGTGGACATATTAACTCAACCTCTAGGAAAGTCTTATCAAATGTGGGTGTGTAAGCCTTGAAAAGTTTGAGACAGAAACAGAGACAAATAGAGACAGAGAAGGATGAAGGTTCTCCCACCCTGTCCTGCTTTCTGTCCTGCGTGTTACAACTGGAGGAGAGGTCACGTCAGGTCACGCACGCCAGCACTGTCATCATGCAATACTCTGACTGCTTAGTGGAAGGGTTTGGGACGGGACATTTATTAGCGCAGACCATGAGTGCTGGATTGTTAGGGGTGGTGCGTCCTCTGTCCAACATGCCTTATCATTATCATCATTCAAAGAGACAAAACAGAGAGAGAGAGAGAGAGAGAGAGAGAGAGAGAGAGAGAGAGAGGACGCTCTAAATTGCCTGTTTGCTCCGCTGAAAAGATTGTCTGACTGACTGGTTAATTTTTAGAGGGCAAAGCGAGTAACCTCATGTTTGTGTTGCATTAAGACCTCAATGGCGAGCACTAATGATTTTGAAGCTGGCAGAAATATAGAAAGAAGGAAAGAAGAGATGGAAGACGAGGAGTGAGGAGGAAGGTAGAGGAGAAGGAGGAGGAGGAGGATTGAGCTTATGATGTTTGGACAGTTCGTATCGTGATTGTGTGTGTGTGTGTGTGTGTGTGTGTGTGTGTGTGTGTGTGTGTGTGTGAGGGGGTGCGCGAGAGAGAGAGAGAGAATACCCACGTGTTTTATCTTGCTCTAACTTTTTCTCTCATCTCTAAGGCCCCCATCTCCCCCTCCTCCTCCTCCTCGTCCTCCTCCTCCTTCTCCTTCTCCTCCTCAGACGCGTCGGCTAAAAATGTTCCAAAAATATCTCACTAAAGAAAAAAAATGAACTGAAGATTCTCTCTCTCTCTCTCTCTCTCTCTCTCTCTCTCTCTCTCTCTCTCTCTCTCTCTCTCTCTCTCTCTCTCTCTCTCTTTCAGCGAGTGGCAGTGGTAGTAGTAGTAGTAGTAGCAGTGGTGGTAGTAGTAGTAGTAGTAGTAGTAGTAGTAGTAGTAATACTCGTTGCAGTAGTAGTAGTAATAGTAGTAGCAGTAGTAGTAGTAGTAGTGGTAGTAGTAGTGGTAGTAGTAGTAGTAGTAGTGGTAGTAGTAGTAGAAGTAGTAAGTTTAGTGTGGAAGCAGGAGAGATGGGGAGGGAGGGAGCATAGGAGACAGGCATCGAGAGAAAACGTGTCTTTGTGAAGGTTAACTATATCAATTCGTGGGCTCGCCGTCCCTGGCACTTATCAAGGAAAATCTAGATATCAGAGGCCATCACACACACACACACACACACACACACACACACACACACACACATACACATTTGCTTGAATATATGTCGTTAACTCCTTATTGTTGTCGAGTGTGTGTGTGTGTGTGTGTGTGTGTGTGTGTGTGTGTGTGTGTGTGTGTGTGTAAGATTTGTGTTTTTTTCATTATCTTCCTCCTTTTCATCATCACCATCTTCTTATTCTCTTACTCTTCTTATTCTTTTTCTCATGTCTTTTTCAGCACCCTTATCATTATTACTTTCTCTTTCCTTCACTCCTTCTTCTTCTTCTTCTTCTTCTTCGTCGTCGTCGTCTTCGTCTTCGTCTTCGTCTGCGTCTGCGTCTGCATCTGCGTCTTCGTCTTCGTCTTCGTCTTCTTCGTCTTCTTCACTCCGTTACACATGTACGACAAATGAACGCAAGGAATTTGAGTATAATGCACGAGGAAGCATATCTTGGTGTCCTTGCCAGCTGTGACCTCACCTTCCAAGCCCTGAGAGTGACTTCAGGAAAGCTAAAACCGTGCTCGAATTCACCGCAAGAGACCTTGAGTATAAGAAGCTAAAAATAATGTAAACTCTGTATTACTCATTGGTTGGACCTCATTTGGGTTATGGCCGTGCAGCTCAAAGCCACCAGTTATAATAAGAATATCCAGTTTCTTGAGAGAGTTATGCTTGGAAGACGTCAAGAACAATGTCAGCCTTGTGTAACTCTTTGGTTAGACCTCATCTGGAATACGCAGTGCAGCTCAGGTCCACTAATTATAACAAGAATATCCAGTTTCTTGAGAGAGTCGTGCTTGTAAGACGTCAAGAATAATGTCAGCCTTGTATAACTCTTTGGTTAGGCCTCATCTGGAATACGCAGTGCAGCTCAGGTCCACTAATTACAACAAGAATATCCAGTTTCTTGAGAGAGTCATGCTTATAAGACGTCAAGAATAATGTCAACCTTGTATAACTCTTTGGTTAGGCCTCATCTGGAATACGCAGTGCAGCTCAGGTCCATCTATTTATAAGAAGAGTATCCAGTTTCTTTGGGGAGCTCGGCGACGCGACACGATTTTGTTACCATCGTTGAAGGCAAAACCGTGTAAAGGAAAAAAGGAAAGGAAAAGAGACAAGAAAGGAGAAATATGATACAAGTTTTCAAGGATTACCTAACTGAATATTTTCTGTGACGTTAGTAATTTGAGGTGAATCTGATTACAAGAAATAACTTTACAGCGATTCAAGCGTGCCGATGCAATACAGACATTGATATGAACTTTTTTCTTCGATTTGTCATCCAGTACTGAAACAAACTTCCTGCAAATGTACAGTAAATTAAATTCCTGAGGAGCATATTGTCTTGGAACTAACATGATTTCTAAGGCTTGATTATTTGTTTGTCCTTGTTCTTGTTCTTCTTCTTCTTCTCCTACTCCTTCTCCTTCTCCTTCTTCTTCTTCTTCTTCTTCTTCTTCTTCTTCTCCCTCTCCTCCTACCCCTTCCTCCTTCTCCTCCCCCTCCTCCTCCTCCTCCTCCTCCTCTCACCTGTAATTAAAAGAGACCCTCATTAATGCAACTTTACAGTCCATCCAAGACCTTCTGTTGTCAGGTCTGTCTTGGGCTCCTCCTCCTCCTCCTCCTCCTCCTCTTCCTCCTCCTCCTCCTCCTCCTCCTCCTCCTCCTTCTCCTGCGGCGCCATAGCAAGTTATTTATTCAGTCTTCGTCTTCCTCCTCTCCTCCTTCGTGTCCTTTCCTTCTTCTTCCTCGTAGAGCCTTTTCGTTTTGTTGTTTGTTATTTTCTTCGGTTTTTTCCTCGTCCTCGTTCTCCTCCTCCTCCTCCTCCTCCTCCTCCGGTATTAGTAAACACGACTAATTTCTCTTCCCTTTAAATTTTTGTCTCCTTAACATGTTTTTTTTGTAGCTTCTCTTCCTCCTCCCTCCTCTTCCTCCTCCTCCTCCTCCTTTCCTCTTCCTTCCTTCTCCCTCCTCTCTCCATTTCGTCTTCGTCATAGTATAATTCAGCTGTAGAAGTCACCTTTCCCTTTCTCCTCTCTCCTCCCTTCCTCCTTATATTAACCTCCTCCTCCTCCTCCTCCTCCTCTCCCTTCTTCTCCGCCACTCTCTTCTTTTCTCTAACCCTCCCTCTTTATACACATCTCTCCCTCCCTCCCTCCCTTCCTTCTCTCCTTTCCTCCTCCACCCTTCTTTGTTAGGCTATCCTCCCTCACACACACAAGCCTCTCTTTCATCCACTCCCTCCCTCCCTCCCTTCTTTCTTCCCTCCCCCTCCTTTCCTCCCTCTTTGCCTCCTTTTCCTCCCTACTTACCTTTCCTTTTCCATACCTACTTTTTTCTTTGCCATACTTCCTTGTCCTCCTATTTTACCTCCCCTACCTCCCTTTTCTCCTCCCCCATTCCTCTACCTGCTCATCTTACTTCCTCCCTCCCTAAGTTCTGCCATGTCTCTTCTTACATAAGAACATACGGGGTCTGCTCAAGAGGCCGGTAGGCTTGTACAAGGCAGCTCCTGTGAACCTAATCCCACCTAACATCACCATCCCTGAGATTATCTACTTTTTTTTTAATGTATGTATCGTGTTGGCACTCACAACATGACTGCCAAGCCCGTTCCACTGATCCACTACTGCTGGTAAACCAATTCTTGCCGATGTCCTTATTGAACCTGAATTTATCCAATTTAAATCCACTACTACGTGTCCTACCAGGTTCTCTTACCTTAAGAACCTTATTTATATCCCCATTATTAAATCCCTTCATCCATTTATAAACTCCGATCAAGTCTCCTCGCACCCTTCGCCTTTCTTGAGAATGCAGATTTGATTGTTTGTCTTTCCTCATATGGCAAGTTTCTTAACCCGTGAGTCATCGTTGCCATCCTCCTCTGTATCGATCTAACATTTTAATATCCATTGTATAGGAAGGTGACATTTCTTCCTTTACCGTCGTTAATTCCCTTCCTTCTTCCCTCCTTCCTTTCTTTCATATCCTTCCTTCTTCCTCTCTATATTTTTACTTTTCCCATCCGTTTTTTCTTTCTTCCTGTCTTTCTTCCTTTGTTTTCTCCTTACTGTTATTTCTTTCTTCCCTCCTTTCTTTCTTTCTACCTTTTTTTTCATTTTCCTTCTATTCTTCTGTTCTTACATTCTTCCCATCTTTCCTTCCTTCCTCCCTTCCTTCCTTCCTCCCTTCCTTCCTTCCCCCTTCCTTCCTTCCCCCCTTCCTTCCTTCCTTCCTTCCTTTCCCCTTCCTTCCTTCCCCCTTCCTTCCTTCCTTCTTTCCTTCCCCCTTCCTTCCTTCCTTCCTTCCTTCCTTCCCCCTTCCTTCCTTTCTCTCTTCCTTCCCTTCTTTATTTCTTCCTTTTCTTTGTTCCTTTTTTCTTCCCCTTATTGTTCAGCTAATGAGTCAGTTCCATTGGTTACCACTGAAAGGGAAGAAAAAATGAAGATTCTGGTTAACTCTCGCATTAGGAAGATGGACAGCATTGGGATGAGCTAGAGTAGAAACACCTGTGAAGCTAGGCCGTGAGAGAAGGGGTGGAGGTGAGGGATGAAAGAATGAAGATACTGGTTAACTCTTGCATGAGGAAATTGGACAGTACAAGGATGAGCTAGAGTGGAAAGGCGTGTGCAGTGGGGCCGCTAGAAAGGGAGGTGGAGGTGAGGGATGAAAGAATGAAGATACTGGTTAACTCTCGCATCAGGAAATTGGACAGTACAAGGATGAGCTAGAATGGAAAGGCGTGTGCAGTGGGGCCGCTAGAAAGGGAGGTGGACGCGTACTACAGTTAACAAGTTCGGGAGAGCAGTTAGCATGAAAAACAACAGCAAAAGACAGGTTGAAATAGAAGCAACATCGCGGCGGAATTTAAGAGGTAGAAGACAGTCTGTAATTTAATACAATCCTCTAATTATCCTTGCAATCCTTACCTGACCTTCCTGACCTAACATCCTTGCCTCCCTTCCCTTCCCACCACCCTCATCACCCTTCCCTCCCTTCCTCATTACCCTATTCCTCTTTATCCTCAGCTCCCCTTATATTTTCTCTCTCTCTACCTCTCCTCCCTTTTATCCTATTCCTCTCTATCCTCATATCCCCTTATCCAGCCTTCCACTGTTTATATTCTCTCTTTATACCTCTCCTCCCTTTTATCCCAGTCTTTCCATCCTTCCCTTCCTTCCATCTCCTCCTCCGTTTTCCTTTATGTTACAGGATTGATTTTCTTCCTTTTCATTTTCCTCTCGCATCTTGTTCTTCGTTCCCTTTCCTTCTTTTCTTTCTTTTTTTCTATTCTTTTTTTACTTTGCCTTTTCCTTCATTCATTGCTCACCGTTCCTTTCCCTCCTCTTACTCCTTTACCCTCCCATCCCCCTTTCCTTTCCAGCCTCTCTTTCTCAATCAACGCCTTCCCTTTCCTTTCCCTTCCCTTTCGTTTCTTCCCATCCTTCCCTTCTTCCCTTCCCATCCTTTCCTTCTTCCTCATCTTTTCCTTCCCTCGCATCCTTCCCTTCTTTCCCTTTCCATCCTTTCCTTCCTCCCCATCCTTCCATTCTTTCCTTCCTATCCTTTCCTTCTTCTCCATCCTTTCCTTCCTTCCCATCCTCCTCTTCCTTTCCTCACTTTACCTTTCCCTTCTCTTACCATTCACTATTCCCTTCCCTTCTTACCCCTTACCCCTCATCCCCCCTTTCCTTCCATCTTTCCCTTCCTTACCTGTGTTTACCTTAATCACCCGCCCTTCCCTTCACTCCTTCGTCAAGCCTCCAACCTTACCTTCCTTCCCACCTTCCCTCCCTTTCTCTCACGCCCTCCCTCCCCTCCCACACTCTCCCTCCCTCCCTCCCCTCCCATTTTTCCTCTCCCCCTAAATCACATCTCATTACCCTTACCTTAATTTTCCATTCGTTCTTATCGTCCCTTTAACTGTTATTCCCTTTTCGTTAACGCGCACTTTCCTTTCCTACCTTCGCTACCCTCCCTCCTACCCCTAACCCCCTACTTCCCTCCCTCTCTTTCTCCCTCCCTTCCCTTTTCCCCAACCACCTCTACCCTTCCTCCCATCCCAACCCCCTTCTTCCCATTCGTTCTCCTTCCCTTCCCACCCATCCTTTCCCTCCTCTCCCTTCCCTTCTCCCAAACCTCATAACTCCGTCCTCCCTTCCTCCCTTCCTTTCACCCCTACCTACATCTTCCCTCCTTCCCACCCGTACCCCCATCTTCCCTCTTCCCTCCCTTCCTCCTTCCCTCTCTCCCTCCCTCCCTCATAATAACGTGTAATCGAGCAGGTAAATTCAGCGCTCACTAATTTTAATCGGCCAATTGTCAGGTAAGTTTGGCCAGGTGAGCCGCGCAATTAGAGGCTCAGGTGTGTGCGCGGCTCACGTGATGCCCAGGTGGAGAGGAAGATTAAATTACCTTATCAGATACACTCCTCCTCCTCCTCCTCCTCCTCCTCCTGTTTTGTTTTTTGCTCTTTTTGTTTTAGTGTTTTTTTTTCTTTTTTTGTTGTTCGTTTGATTTTCAGGTTCTTGTTTTTTTTTTGTTCCTGCCTTTGTTCTTGTTCTTGTGATTCTTGTTCCTTTTCTTTATCTTGTTGTTGTTGTTGTTGTTGTTGTTGTTGTTGTTGTTTTTCGTTTTAATTTTCTTTTTCTACTTTTTCTTCTTTTTCTTCCTTTCTTCTCCTTCTTTCCCTCCTCCTCCTATTCCTCCTCCTCCTCCTCCACCTCTTCCTCAATGGCCATTTAAATACAGTGTTTGCAGAGAGAGAGAGAGAGAGAGAGAGAGAGAGAGAGAGAGAGAGAATTTTCCTTATCCCCTTTCTCTTACTGCTTCTTCTCTTTCTCATCCCCCTTCTCTTTTTCAATAATTTTTTCTCCTCCTCCTTCTCCTCCTCCTCCTCCTCCTCCTCCTTATCATCATCATTAGTCTTTCATATTCATCAATGCATCCACTGTGACTGTCTATATTTACACACACACACACACACACACACACACACACACACACACACTATAATGTAAAACCTGTGCGGATGACGTTCTTCTTTTAACCGAAGCGTGGAGGAGGAGGAAGAAGAGGAGGAGGAGGAGGAGGAGGAGGAAGAGGAGGAGGAGGA
>NC_066566.1:7037677-7045177 GCF_024679095.1 Eriocheir sinensis | reverse complement strand
AGGAGGGGAATGATGAAGGGAGGATGTGAAAAAAAGGATGTAGAAGGAATTAGGAAGATATGACAGAAGGGAGAAACGGAAGAGAGGATGTAGAGGGGAGGAGGAAGAAGGGAGGATGTAGAAGAATGTTGAAAGAAGGATAAAGAAGAGGATGTAGAGTCGAGCTAGAGAGTAGATAGATGAGAGATATAGAAGGGAAGAAGAATTTGGTATAGTGAGGAATGAAAAAGAGGATAAAGGGGAGGAAGGCAGGAAATTATGCTTAGACGGAGACAACAAAAGGAGGAGGAGGAAGAGAAGGAGGAGGAGGAAAAGAAATAGAAGAGGTGTTTTGGATGAGGAAGAGGAATAGAAGAGGAGGAGTTTTGGAAAAGGAAGCCAAGAAAGGAAAGAAAAGGGGAGAGGAAGAATAAGTGAGTGGAGAAAAAGTGCACAGGAAAAAAAGGAAGAGAAAAGTGGGTGAGATATGACTGTAGCTAAAATGACGGGCAGAATTCAGAGGTACGGAGCGACAGGTAGAGATAAGGTTGATAGGTTTGTGACAGGCAAGTAGGTGGGAGAGTGAGACTGGTAGGAAGAAAGTGACGGGGAGGTAGACAGAGAGACAGATAGGGAGAAGGTGAGACGGGTGGGAAGGAAGGTAGTGAGACAGGAAGGAAGAGAAAAACAGGTGGAAAGGAAGACATTGAGACAAGTAGGAAGGTAAACAGAGAGGTAGACAGTAAGACAGGTAGACATATAGGGATACAGGTAAGTAGACAGACAGGTAGGAGAAGACACACGAGGTAGACAGACCAGCATCAAGCAGTGAGGAAGAAGGCGGGAGACAGGTCTAAGCAGGTAGGGGCCAGGTGTGTGTGGCAGGCGCCGTGTCCACTTCATTAGAGCAGGACACGCACCTCCTGACACCCCCGCTCCTGCTGTCGCTGCCTCGTCAACACCGCCAGAGTGTGTGTGTGTGTTGGGGGGTATGGGGGTACGGGAATGGGGTGGTGTATGTGTGTGTGTGTGTGTGTGTGTGTGTGTGTGTGTGTGTGTGTGTGTGTGTGTGTGTGTGTGTATGTGGTGACTTTGTTTATTTTTTTTTCTTTCATCTTCACGTAAATTCTTATATTCTTTTTCTTTTTCTTTTTTCTTTTTCTTTTTCTTTTTTTTCTTCTTCATCTTCTTTTTCTTCTTCTTCTCACTATTAATATCACACACACACACACACACACACACCACCCCGTGACTCGCCGCCAGTTCCCCGTCCCTCCACCTGTAGCCGCTAATTACAGGTTAGATGTACTGGCCGCGCGGATTACCTCCATTAGCGGCGTACCTGGAGAAGGGATGGAGGGAGGGGATGGAGGGAAGAAGGGAGGGAGAGAAGGAGAAAGGTAGGAACGGATTATATGTAAGGAAGGAATAGTATGAAAGAAGAATGGAAATCAAGAGAAAAAGAGGGAGAGAAGGAGAAAGGAGGGAGAGAATAAGGGAGTAAGGGAGGGAAGAATAGATTAGAAGCATTAGGTGTAAAGAAGGGGAAGTATGGAAGAAGAAAGGAGAGGAAGAGAAGAAGGAAGAAAGGGAAGAAAGAAGGGAGAAGATGCGAGAAAGGGGAAGAAATGGATGGAGGAAAGAGAACAAGAGGAGGGAGAGGAGAAGGAAAGAAGGAAGGGAGGGAAGAACGGGGGAAGTATTGGCAGGAGAAAGGAGAGGAAAAGTAAGGAGGGAGAGAGAAGAAGGGAGGAGGCAAGGGAAGAGCGGATTAAAGGTAAGGAAAGAGAATGAGAAGGGAGATAAAGAAAAATAGATGAGAGAAGGGGAAGAAAAGTTTAAAATAAGTTAATATATAAAAGGAGAAAGAGGGAGGTACGAAGAAAGGAAGGAAGGAGAGGAAAGAAAGGAGGACGATAAAGGGAAAGAGGGAGGTAGAAAGGGAAAGAACGAAAGAGAGGAATAAAAAGAGAAAGATAAAAAGGGAAACAATATGATTTAACCAATGGAGAGAAAGAGAAAGGGATAAAGAAGGGGTAGAGAAATAGATGGAGTAAAGAAGGAGAATAGAGGGTTACTGGAAGAATGAATGCAAGAGGGAATGAGAGAAATGTAGATAGGAAGGGACGAAAGAGAGGAAGATGAGAAAAAGGAAAAGGGAATAATGTTTTAGAAGAAGGGAAGAAACGAAAGAAAAGAAAAGATGAAGGAACGAAGAAAAGGAGAAAAGGAGTAAGAGAAGGGAAGAAGAGGGGAAGAGGATGCGAAAGAGTGCTAAGGAAGAAGCCATATGGAAGGAAGGGAGACTTACGGGAATTAAGGGAGAAGAAAAGAGGGGAGAAGAAAGAGAACAAGGGAGAAATGGGGAAGAATGGAGGAGGGAGGAAGGGGATGAATAAAAATAGGGGAAAATGGTAAGAAGGAAAGAAAAAAAATATCTGAAGGGGTGTGAAGAGGGAGAAAGGGAGGGAAGAGAGGATAAAGGGAGGGAAGGAAGTGATGGAAAGTAGAAGGAAGAGAAAAAAATAGGAATATAAAGGAAAGGAGAAAAAGGAGAAGGGTGATGAAGAAAGAAATGGGTAAAAGAGGATAAATGAGAAAATAAGGATATAGAAAGAAGAGAAGAAATAGGGAGAAAATGAATGAGGAATAATGAAAAGGAAGCTGAAGAAGAGAGAATAGGAGGAGGAAGAGAAGGTCGAGAGTTTAAGAACAGTAGGAAAACAGGAAATAAATGAAGGATCGAAGGAAGCAAGGAAGGAAGGAAGGAAGAGTAGGAGGAAAGAAGAGAGAGTGTGAGTGAGGGAAAAAAATAATTGCAATGGAAGAAGAAAAGTAATTAACGTAGCAAAGAAAGGAAATATAGAGAAGGATAAGCGAGGGAGATGATTGTGTGTGTGTGTGTGTGTGTGTGTGTGTGTGTGTGTGTGTGTGTGTGTGTGTGTGTGTGTGTGTGTGTGTGTGTGTGTGTGTGTGTGTGTGTGTGTGTGTGTGTGTGTGTGTGTGTGTGTGTGTGTGTGTGTGTGTGTGTGTGTGTGTGTGTGTGTGTGTGTGTGTGTGTGTGTGTGTGTGTGTGTGTGTGTGTGTGTGTGTGTGTGTGTGTGTGTGTGTGTGTGTGTGTGTTTGTGTGTGTGTGTGTTTTTTTGTGTGTGTGTGTGTGTGGTGTGTGTGTGTGTGTGTGTGTGTGTGTGTGTGTGTGTGTGTGTGTGTGTGTGTGTGTGTGTGTGTGTGTGTGTGTGTGTGTGTGTGTGTGTGTGTGTGTGTGTGTGTGTGTGTGTGTGTGTGTGTGTGTGTGTGTGTGTGTGTGTGTGTGTGTGTGTGTGTGTGTGTGTGTGTGTGTGTGTGTGTGTGTGTGTGTGTGTGTGTGTGTGTGTGTATGTGTGTGTGTGTGTGTGTGTGTGTGTGTGTGTACATAGAAAATCAGACCACAGACCCATGGTCCAGACTTGGTGGTCTGTCCTTAAACCTAAGTGATTTTACATTAATCAGAAGACTCCAAAACGTTGCATTTCTACTCTAGTTGATATTAAGTTGAAGGAAGTGACGGTCGAGCTTATTATTGAAGGAGTCAATCGTGTTACAATGGACCACTGATGGTGGAAGCTAATTCCATTCTCGCACTACAACGTTGGTGAAGAAAAATTTGGTGCAGTCTGAATTTACTTGTCTACATCTGAGTTTTACGCCATTGTTTCTCGTGCGCAAAGTGTCATCGATCATAAACAATGTTGATCTGTCTACATTCGTGAAACCATTAAGTATTTTAAAACATTCGATCAGTTTTCCTCGGAGGCGACGTTTCTCAAGAGAGAACATGTTAAGGGTAGAAAGCCTTTCTTCGTAGGATTTGTTGCGCAAGGAAGGGATCATTTTCGTTGCCCGACGCTGAACACCTTCTAATTTAGCAATATCTTTTGCATGGTGGGGAGACCAAAACTGTACCGCATATTCCAAGTGGGGTCTGACTAAACTGTTGTAGAGCGGGAGTATTACATCTTTATTCTTGAATACAAAGTTTCTTTTAATGAAGCCCAACATTCTATTCGCTTTATTTGCTGCATCGATGCATTGGTGTGAGAATTTGAGGTTTGACGCGATTTTGACCCCCAAGTCCTTGACGCATTGAACGCTTTTGAGTTTAACGCCGCGCATTTCGTATTCGAACTTCTTATTCCTCGTTCCAACTTGAAGGACCTGGCACTTGTCTACGTTAAAGGGCATCTCCCATCTATCCGACCAAGCTGAAATTTTGTGCAAATCCTCTTAGAGGCTTTGCCTGTCTTCGTCAGTCAGAACTGAGTTACCAATCTTTGTGTCGTCTGCAAATTTACTAATGCGGTTATTGAGTCCAACATCCACGTCGTTGATGTAAATAATGAAGAGCACTGGGCCAAGAACCGAGCCCTGAGGGACGCCACTAGTGACAGGCGCCCACTCTGAGTTAAATCCGTCATCTGAGTTAAATCCGAGAGAGAGAGAGAGAGAGAGAGAGAGAGAGAGAGAGAGAGAGAGAGAGAGAGAGAGAGAGAGAGAGAGAGAGAGAGAGAGAGAGAGAGAGAGAGAGAGAGAGAGAGAGAGAGAGAGAGAGAGAGAGAGAATAGCCCCCTCCCCTCTCCTC
Source organism: Eriocheir sinensis (assembly GCF_024679095.1). Lineage (NCBI taxonomy): Eukaryota > Metazoa > Arthropoda > Malacostraca > Decapoda > Varunidae > Eriocheir > Eriocheir sinensis. Next base: position 7,040,580 of record NC_066566.1, on the reverse strand, counting down.
TTCTCCTCCTCCTCCTCCTCCTCGCATATCACTAATTATCTCCATTATCTCCGGTGGTATTGTTAATGAATGATCCCATTGTTGTTGTTGTTGTTGTTGTTGGAAGAGATGATGAAGCTCGTAAGGGTGGAATCATTGTCGAGGTGCGTCGTTAAACTCTCTCCACTATTTCACCCCCCCCCACAACCCCCCCCCACAACCCAACGCATCCACCGCCTCTAGGATTCTTCGCGTGCTTCCTGCGTGAACCCCGTAAGACCCTCATTGCCTGCAGTAGGATCAAGGAGCAATAGAGGACCTGCGTGGGATGAGGAGGAAGAGGAGGAAGAGAAGGGAAAGAGGAGAGAGAGTAGGACGGAAAGGATAGGAAGGGGAGAGAAAGAGGGAAGAAGGAGGAGGAGGAAGGAAAGAGGAGACAGTAGGACGGAAAGGATAGGAAGGGGAGAAAGAGGGAAGGAGGAGGAGGGGGAGGAGGGAAAGAGGAGAGAGTAGAACGGAAAGGATAGGAAGGGGAGAGAGAGGGAAGGAGGAGGAGGGGGAGGAGGGAAGGAGGAGAGAGTAGGACGGAAAGGATAGGAAGGGGAGAGAAAGAGGGAAGGAGGAGGAGGGGGAGGAGGGAAAGATGAGAGAGTAGAACGGAAAGGATAGAAAGGAGAGAGAAAGAGGGAAGGAGGAGGAGGAGAAGGAGGGAAGAGGAGAGAGTAGGACGGAAAGGATAGGAAGGGGAGAAAGAGGGAAGGAGGAGGAGGGAAAGAGGAGAGAGTAGAACGGAAAGGATAGGAAGGGGAGAGAAAGAGGGAAGGAGGAAGAGGAGGAGGGAGGGAAAATTTGAGATAGGAACAGGAACATGAGAACGGCTAAGAATGATAAGAAAGAAAAAGAAAGAAAGAGAGAGGTAGGAGAGAGGAATAGTATTATTTTTCGCTTTCTTTCGAGTTTTGTGTTGATGTTGTTTGTCGTGGAACAGAGAAAAGAATATGAGGAGGAGGAGGAGGAGGAGGAGGAGGAGGAGGAGGAGGAGGAGGAGGAAGATAGCTGTTGTTCTCCCACCGCTCTCTTCTCGTCTCTCTCTTCCTCCCTTTTCCGTCCTATCTTCTCGTATCCTCTTTCGCTCTACATGTAATATTTCCTGCTTAAACCTCGCCCTCCCCCTCTTTCTCTCTCTCTCCTCTCCTCTCCTCTTCTCTTCTCTTCTCTTGTCTTGTCTTGTCTTGTCTTGTCTTGTCTTGTCTTGTCTTGTCTTGTCTTGTCTTGTCTTGTCTTCTCTTCTCTTCTCTTCTCTTCTCTTCTCTTCTCTTCTCTTCTCTTCTCTTCTCTTGTCTTGTCTTGTCTTGTCTTGTCTTGTCTTGTCTTCTCTTCTCTTCTCTTCTCTTCTCTTCTCTTCTCTTCTCTTCTCTTCTCTTCTCTTCTCTTGTCTTGTCTTCTCTTCTCTTCTCTTCTCTTCTCTTCTCTTCTCTTCTCTTATCTTGTCTTGTCTTGTCTTGTCTTGTCTTGTCTTGTCTTGTCTTGTCTTGTCTTGTCTTGTCTTGTCTTGTCTTGTCTTGTCTTGTCTTGTCTTGTCTTGTCTGGTCTCTCTCTCTCTCTCTCTCTCTCTCTCTCTCTTACTTCATCTCCAAGACTCCTAAATCCTCTTCCTCCTTCACCACCACCACCAAAAACAACAACAACAACAACAACAACAACAACAACAACAACAACAACAGACTTCATGGCCGACCTCTGTTTTCCCTTCCTTAATGAATTGCGTTTTCGAGCATCAAAAATCCGCGAGGAGGAAGACGAGGAGGAAGACGAGGAGGAAGACGAGGAGGAAGCCGCTGGGATTGAGGGAACGGAGGAAGGATTCGCGCCCCCCCCTTCCCCCTCCACCTCCTCCTCCTCTTGCTTCTTTTCTTCCTCCTCCTCCGTCTTCCCTCCTTCCTTCCTTACTTTTCTTTTCCCATTTCCCTCTATTCCTCCTTTCTTTCTTCATCAATAATTCTTTCTGTCCTTCTTCAACTACCTCCTTTCTTCTTTCCTCCTCTTTCCTCTCATCATCATCGCCCTCTTCCTTCTCCTTCTTCCTCTCTTCCTCCACCACTATCTTCCTTCCTCTCTTTCTCCTTCTCCTTCTACAGCCAATCCCTCCACCTTCTCCTTATCATAACAGCTTGATACCTCCTCTTATCACAGGGGCGGACTTGTTTTTTATTAGCGGGCTTTTTATTATTATTGTTTCCTTTTTTTGTGTCCTTGAGCTGTCTCCTTTGTTGTAAAAAAAACACAACAACAACCCGCGGTCGTTTCTCTCTCCCTCACTGAGACATCCCAACTGTGGTGCCCCGCGAGCCGCGACACCACTCGTGTCATCATCATCTTCTCCGGCAATATTTTCCGATGACAACAGCGGTATCGACCGCTAAAACACAACACGGACTCCAAGACATGATTGTCCCCAAATGCACTGTTCATTTACCAACCTATACACAATTGCAATTGCCCATTAACGCACCCGCTTATCTCTCTAAGCCAAAACACAATCAACCGCGGCCAAAACACAATCAACTGCGGCCAAAACACGATCAACCGCGGAACAAAATGTTATGAAAACAAAGCTGCGTCACCGCGTGACAGCTACACTAGGATTAAAATCGACCTTATTACACATGTCGGTTAGGTAGATTATTGTATGAGCTCGGTGTGAGTTTGATGTATGACTCACACGCCTGACGTATTACCCTCGTGATGTCTGTATGTATGTCATGCCTATATAAGAAGCATTTACTCAGGCTAGACATCAGATCAGCCAGCACTCTGTTCGTGTGCGGTACACCCATTTGTCCTTCCCTAGACAACATGGGCAGAACATTCATCTTTGCTACTGTGAGTATGGAGTGAAGAATTACCATAGAGGAAAGCGTATC
>NC_066566.1:7022677-7027677 GCF_024679095.1 Eriocheir sinensis | reverse complement strand
AAACCAAATAAACCACAGACACAAGAACAAACTTACAAACTAACAAACATCTAAACATCCAAACGTCTAGACGAAGTACCCCTCACCCCCCCTTCCACAAGCCCCCCCCCCCCAGTACCCCCCCCCCAAAAAAAAAGAGGACCGAAGGGAGGAGAATAAACATCAGCTAATCACTTCCCCGATCACCGTGCTAATTGCTTCCCCCCATTACCCTGTTGCTCTCGCTCGCCCTACACGTAAATCTGCGCCGAACACCTGACGAGCGGCGCCTGGCCAATAGGAGCCGTGCGCGGGGTCTGGCTAGCTACTGATTGGTTCTTGGCGCGGCAGGGAATGATAGTGGGCGGGGGTAGCTGAATGGGGGTGAGGTGATGCAAGAGACGGAAGGGGGAGGTATAAGGAGGAAGAGGAGGAAGGGAAGAGAGAAGAAGGGAGAGGTGGAAATGGCGTGTGAGGAGCTGATAGAGGGGGAGTGAAGGAGGGAAGGTAACGGAGGTGGAGAGAGAAGGGAGGGGGAATGAGGGGAAATGAGGGTGTGTGGAGAGGAAGGAAGGAGGGGGAAGATAAGGAGGTAGAAAACGGAGGGAAGGGGAAGACAGAAGAAGGGAAAATGGAGAAAGACGAGGGAATAAAGGGAAGGGGAGGTAAGGAGGAACGGAGGAAAGGGAAGAAGGGGAAATGCAATGTTATGAAATGAAGGTAGACGTTGGAGGGAAGGGGGAGGTAAGGAGGTAGAGAAAGGAGGGAAGGGAAAAAGGGAAGAAGGGGAAATGGAGGATTAGGAGAGGAAGAAGGGGAGGGGAGGGGAGGAGAAGAGGAGGAGCGCAGGAGGGTAGGTATGGAGGTGGGGAGGGAAAGGGGAGGAGAGGGAAGCAGGGAGGGGCTGAAGGGAAATAGGAGTGAGGAAGGGGATAGGGGGAGTGAGTGAGGTGAGAAGGGATAGGGAGGGGATGAAGGGGAGTGAGGCAAAGAAGGGGGCAGGGAGAGTGAAAAGCGAGACTGGAAGGGGCGGGGAAGGGGATGAAGTTAGGGGACACGGTGAAGGGGACAGGAGGGGAAGGGGAGAGGAGGTTGTAGAGAACGGGAGGAATGGGGAGTTTGGAGGGGACAGGGAAGGAGGGGGGAGTGGGGGGAGAAGGTTGGAAAGGACGGGGAAGAGAACACAGGTAAGGGGGCTGGGGAGGGGGTGGGGGGAGTGGGGAGAGGGGGAGTGGGGAGGGGACGGGGTTAGGGAACACAGGAAAGGGGGCTGGGGGGCGGGGGAGTGGGGAGGCAAGGTTGGAGGGGACGGGGCGTAAATTAGCAGCGTGTCATCGAGACTGGAATGTCAGTGGCCGCGCCGTGATGGATCAGGGCGGCCGCTGGGCACTGAACGCTTGGCTTGGCTCGGCTCGGTTCGGTTCGCTCAACCCACGCGTGGCTCGGGGTAACTCAGCCGCCTGCCTAGCTAAGGGGGAAGTCTTTGCTTAACTTTATGGCTTAGTCAAAAAATTCTCTCCTAGCTAAATTTATTCTCGAAGCTTATATTGCATTTTTCTTTGATCCTATCACGCCTTACATCCCTCCGTGGCACAGTGGCTAGCGTGATTAGCTATGAATCCACGGGCTCGGGTTCAAATCCCGGCCCAGGCAGTCTGGGTTCAGCTCCCCCAGCTGCTTATCCTCCTGTCCGGGCTGGTCGATAAATGGGTACCTGGGGAAACCTGGGGAAGGTAAACTGTGGCAACCAGGAAGTTATACCGGTCCTGTGCCCCGGAAAAAATTGGGTTCTTGCCCACCACAGGCTCAAAGGCCCACTGAGGGAAATTAACACAGCAGCCACGCCCAGCTTCGGCGTATGCCCCCAACTTTAGGTACCTAACTATGCCAGCTGGACTCACGCCCTGTTCGGGCTTAACTTAGCCTTCTGTTTAGCTAATGAATAATTATGTGCTTAACTCTCTGTGGCTTAAATTACTCTCTTAACATTCATTCTTAGGTCACTCTATTAGCTTGAACCCAGGCTCAACTCAACTCAACTCTTGCTCTTTATCTTAGTTTTGCGTCACTGTATTAATCTACACATGAGCTCAACTTCCATTGTCCGCTTTGGTTGTGTTCTTATATAATCAGGCCAAGGCGTCTCTTCCGCTCTCCTTTCAGTAACTCTCACAGCCCAAGATTTTTCAACTTCACCTCAGACAATTGGATCTGTTTATATTTCCAGTTCAAGTTACCCCAACCTCAGGTCACACGTAACGCTCCTATGCCTGATATTTAAACTTCGTATTAATATCTATCAACAGTTATGGCGGTAGTTGGGCTGTTTTCTTCTACTTTCGGGACGGAGTTGGCTGGAAGTGTTGAATTTTTACAGATAATTCGACATTTTACAAACTCAGTCGTAAAGAGTGCCATAAAAAATCAACAAAACCATCCGTCCACGTCATTAAAAACGGGTCTGAAAGACAAATGAGCCACGTTGCTGTTGATGAGGACTAACACGACGTTGAAAAATCAGGCGATAGTTAATGAAGTTCGGCTCAACTAAAGTCGCACGAAGCATCAACTCTCACTCCTGGCTTCATTTATATGTTCTTTCTACACCAGAGGAAGCGGTCAAAGGCTAACATGACGAACACGGAAAAGAACCTTGAAAACTGTCGTCCCCCAAGAGGAAAAGTGGAAGAGAATAGAAGAATAACATTTCGGCTCGTCTAAGGTCACGCTAAGCTTCGACACTTAACTCCTGGATTTGTTTATATATTATTTCTAAACCAGAGGAAGCAGACAAAGGCAAACATGAAGTACAACGGAAAGAAGGCCGAAAAACTGCATTCAGGCATTCCCCAAAATTATTCAGAAACATTTCGAGGTGTCTTACTCCACCTCTCTCTCTCTCTCTCTCGCGCGCACACACACACACACACACACACACACACACACACACACACACACACACACACACACACACACACACACACACACACACACACACACACACACACACACACACACACACACACACAGATTCCCTCCCCCCCACTCACCAACACACAGATGGTATATATTCTAGGTGTATATTCTATATGAGTAGGTTTGAGTCAACACGAAATATAATTATACACAAAATTTTCTTAGCTTTCCAAATATTCATAAATATTTTTTATTGTTAAGCATTTACAAGTGCCTTACACAGTATTGTGGAGGTCAGCCTTTCAGACTGGTACACACATCATACAACATTCGAGGTAATGATATCAATCTCATATGTCCACAGTTCAGAACTTCTCTCTTTAAGCACAGTATATTATACTCAGGTCCCCAAATGTGGAATTCATTGCCTCTACATATTAAGACTCTTCTCAATCATATAAATTTATCCATTTTAAAAAAAATCTGTGAAAACTTATTTATATAATTGTCAAAGTAGTAATCAAATGTAGTGTGTGGTATGAACTTAGTTTCACAAGTGTAATGTTCATTATTATTATTATTATTATTATTATTATTATTATTATTATTATTATTATTATTATTATTATTATTATTATTATTATTATTATTATTATTATTATTATTATTATTATTATTATTATTATTATTATTATTATAATTGATATTGTTATTGTTATTCTCAGCAACATATTATTATAATTATTCTTATTGTTCTATACGTTAGTTAATAATATATTAGGTACCAATTTTGTGCCAATGTAAACATTAAATAAAATAATATAATTCCATGTCTGTCGGGAAGCTTCGGCTTGACAGGCTGTGCCATTGCCATGTTTTATGTTATGTTTATATATAACAATATTCTTATATTTTAAAGGCAATAAATATTTACTTACTTACTTACAGACCCTCCCCTCCCTCCCCTCACACACACACACACACACACACACACACACACACACACACACACACAGATTCCCTCCCCCCCACTCACCAACACACGGACCCTCCCCTCCCTCCCCTCACACACACACACACACACACACACACACACACACACACACACACACACACACACACACACACACACTCACACATAGACTCCCTCCCCCCCCACTCACGAACACACAGACCCTCCCCTCCCCTCCCTCCCCTCACACACACACACACACACACACACACACACACACACACACACACACACACACACACACACACACACAAATACACACCTCGCTCAGGGCCCGTGTGCACCCGATTCCTCGACACAGCTTAACACACACGACACGGCGCGTCCCATGTACACACCTGTCACACACCTGCCATTAGTCAGCGGCAGGGGAAGGCCTCGCTCGGAGCCTACACACGACACGATTTCTGTAGACGCGCACACACATACACACACACAGACACACGCACATCTTATTCCACGCACACGTCTCGCCTCGTGTACACATAAAATTAGTCAAGGGGGGGAGGGGGGAGGGTAACAGGTTCTCTACACGTACACATGACTGTTTTATTTTTATTTTAATGACTACACGACAACAATACAGCAATAACATTAACGACGACGATAATAACGACAATAGCAACAGTAGTAGCAGCACACACACACACACACACACACACACACACACACAGACACTCTTAGGCACCCTGGTCGTGTGTGCGTGTGCGTACCCCCCCGCGCATGCGTCACCTGCGTGCGTGAGGTGCGTGCGCCAAACACCTGTGCTGCTGCTGGTGTTGATGATGATGATGATGATGATGTTGATGATGGTGATGATGCTCTCAGTGACGCCTTGCTTCCCACACTCACCACCTATTAATGAGGCGTATCATGGAGAACAACAAACTCATCCTCTCTCAGCCTGATCATTTTCTCCCGCAACTTTCATATCTTCCTTATTTTCCTTTTTTTCTTCTTTAGCTTCTTGTCATTGCGTACACAAATGTCATTCAACCTCTTCTATTTTTTCCTCGTATTCTTTATCTCCATGTATTTTCTTCTTTCGTTGCTTACATAAACGTTATTCAACCTCTTTCATTTCTTCCTTGTC
>NC_066566.1:6932677-7017677 GCF_024679095.1 Eriocheir sinensis | reverse complement strand
TTCGAATACAAGACGCCGGGAATTATATTATCCTTGTATAATTCGCTGGTAAGGCTCCACCTGAACCATGCCGTGCAGTTTTGGTCACTTAATAACAAGAAAGACATAGAATTATTCGAGAGAGTGGAGCGATGTACTACGAACATGATAGTGACGCAACCTTACGGAGAACGACTCAAGCGACTCAACCTCTTCACATTAGAAAAGAGATGAGTGCGGGGAGACCTGATACAAGTCCAGCAATGTCGATCACTTCAAACTCTTCACGCTACACACTAACTCGAGAACAAGAAACAACGGTAAAACAATTCAAGGGGAGGGATTCAGTTCAGATATCGGCAGGAGTTATTTCTCGAACAGAGTTGTCCGCCACTGGAACAGCCTTCCTGCAGGAGTGGTTAGTGCGGAAACGAGCAACTGCTTTAAGAATTGCATTGATAGTAGTGAACTAAACGTATCCAGCAGTACGTACAGAAGTGCTTTGATCTTTTCCGCAGGTCTAACAGGCTGACGGATTCATTAAATCACTAAAAGCAGGTAGCTCCGCAATGAGCCAACAGGCTTTCTGCTGCCTGCTCGTCCAATTTTCCAAGTTTTTTCCTCCTCCTCCTCCTTCTCCTTCTCCTTCTCCTCCTTCTTCTTCTTCTTCTTCTTCTTCTTCTTCTTCTTCTTACAGGTCCCTCATATGCCAGTGACGGCCTTGCTTGGGGAATGGATACATAAAAACATAAGAAGAACATAAGAACATAAAGGAGTCTGCAAGAGGCCGGTACAGGGAACTCCTGATACCTACCCCCACCTAACCTCACCATCCATGAACGTGTCTAACCTCTTCTTGAATGCATCTATCGCTTTGGTTTCATTTGGGGAAAGGAATGAATGGGAAAGGAAGTGGAGAGGGGAAAGGAGAAAGACAAAGCATGATAGAAAGAATGAATGAGTGAATGAATGAGTGAGTGAAGGAAAGATTGAACGAAGGAATGAATTATAGAAGGGGAAAGAAGAAAAACAAAACATGATAGAAAAAACGGATGAATGAGTGAATGAATAGAAAAAAATGAATGAATGAAAAAGGAATAGGAGAAAAAAGTAAACAAACAAACGAAGAAAAGAGTAAATTAAATGAAACAAAACAAAAATAAAATAAAATAAAGAAAATGCATGAAAAGCAGAAAAGAAAAGAGGGAAAAGAAAGAACAGCATTTTTATTATTATTACTATTATTATGCAGAAGAATGAAGGAAGAAAAAGTGATAGAAAAGAAAGGAAATTGGTAAGAGAATCGACTGGTTGGATGGAGTAGTGTTGAATTCCCTTACTGTCATGTGTAGGCTTCTCATTGCTCAGTCAAGAAAGAAATCTAAAGGAAATCATATTCTCTCTCTCTCTCTCTCTCTCTCTCTCTCTCTCTCTCTCTCTCTCTCTCTCTCTCTCTCTCTCTCTCTCTCTCTCTCTCTCTCTCTCTCTCTCTCTCTCTCTCTCTCAACGAGGTCATTATGAAACTTATTCGGCATTGATGTGAAACGTTGTGTGAATTTGATGGAAATAAAGTGTGAATTGATGACGACGAAGGTGGTGGTGATGGTTGCAATAGTAGTAGTAGTAGTATTAGTAGCAGTAGTATAGCAGTAGTAGTAGTAGTCGCTAGTAGATAGTAGAAGTAGTAGATAGTAGCAGTAGTAATGATATTAATTTTGCCAGTAATAATCTAATAATGTTGACATATTCGTCGAGTGCTTTCTTTTACTGCAGCGACAACATAATCATTTGTGATTAACTCAACTCCAATAAGGAATTTTCTTTTACTGAATATATTAGTTAATTATTTTGCAAGTTATTTTTTTAATTGCTCGATTTTATCATTTAGCCAAATATGGGAAATTTAATAATCAGTCTTATTCTTTCCCATTTAGCCTTCTTTGTGACTGTCGCGTCGGGGTTACAGACTTTGCAACGCACAGAATATATACTCTTTTGGCTCTTCCTCCTGTTCTGTGTTCGATGATATCAGTGATAGCACACGATCTTTTTGTGTACGGCGCTTCCTTTGTCTCGATTTTGTGAGCGTCTGATATTTATGCACCAATCGGTTGCCTGGCAGCCGGTCCTGTGCGTGTTTATCCGTCTATCCGGCACCACTTCTCAAAATGTAAAGAAACTGTAAAAAAAATCAACCATATTCATAATTCTAGAATAGTCTCGTAACTATTTCATCTCTTCCTCTCTCTCCACTGACAGCCACCTTCCTCTCCTCACCCTCGTCTTCGTACCTTCGTCATTACGTCCTTGTCTATTTTCCATTTCTCTCCCAGCACGGATTCAGAAATATGTGTTCCTGCTTCAGAAATCGAAGGAGTACAAGAAAACTTGGATAATCGCATCCTTAGCGATGATATTAATCTGAACTTCCAAAAAGCCTTTGACAAGGTACCACACGAGTGATTCTTTATGAAATTACAAGCAGGGGGTATAGGAGGTAATTAGTGGACAAGTTAATAAAAATTAATAAAACAATGCGTTGGTTGGTTGGCTTGCCAGTAGAAATCAACGAGTATTACTCAAAAGACAGGCTTCCTAGTGGCTTCCAGTAGACTGCTGGGACCCATTCTCTTTACATCAACGATAGAAACACGATTAAAATCCTTTTTATCGTTATGTACTGATGACACTAAAGCGGGTGGAAAGGCCTCACGACGGCCGATTGCGAAATCATCCATAAGAACCTTGACCAAATCATTCAATGGTCTGAAAAGTGGCAAATGTCCTTTAACGCCGACAAGTGCTATCCTTGCACTTTGGGTCCAGAACTAGCAACCATACATGCATCACCCGTGAGGAACTTTTTCAGGTCGTGCACGAGGAATCAGATCTTCGAGTCACTATCAGAAATGACCTGAAGCATACAAAGCACTGCAAAAAAGCATATAAAAAAGCCAATACTATGGTCGGGTTCGTAGCGAGTTCATAGTGTAAGACGCCAGGAGTAATGTTATCTTTATATAGAATAATTACTTATATAGCTTATATAAATTAAGCGACGCGCAACGGAAATGATTCCACCCTTAAAGGATTAACGGTATGAGGAACGACTCAAACGACCTCTTGACGCTGGGAAAAATAGAGACGCTTACGAGGAGATTAAAGTTTGCCACAGGTGTTGAAGCACGTGAACGTCTAGCACTCCAAGTTCTTTGAAGTAAAACCAACTCGTGAACTGGAAAATAACCCGATTCAAGCGAGACGAAGTAGTACATAATTATAATGTCAGTAGTAGTTTCTTACTACACTGAGTCATCCGCCATTGGAACAACCTTCCTGTAGTAGTAGTGCAAAAACTATCATCTTTAGAATTCGAATCGACCACTACTTGGTCGCATCAGGAGTAAACTGAACGTATTTACCGAAGTGTTTTCATCTGCCCTGGAGGCGCTGAAGTGACTGTCGAGCAGGTAATCACTATTGCGGGCAACCTCATAATGAGCAAGACTGCTTGATGTTGCATGTATATGTTTCCATGTCTCCTCTTCCGCCGCATTCTTATATTGAATCATACTCTCTCTCTCTCTCTCTCTCTCTCTCTCTCTCTCTCTCTCTCTCTCTCTCTCTCTCTCTCTCTCTCTCTCTCTCTCTCTCTCTCTCTCTCTCTCTCTCTCTCTCTCTCTCTCTCTCTCTCTCTCTCTCTCTCTCTCTCTCTCTCTCTCTCTCTCTCTCTCTCTCTCTCTCTCTCTCTCTCTCTCTCTCCTTTGTTCTTTCCCTTTCTCTGTTTTTAATTTCCTCATCTCATATATGAAACTAATAATAGTAATAATAATAATAGTGATAATAATAATACTGATACTAATACTATTTCCTTTATCTTTCCAGGTAAGTGAAGGGAGAGACGCAAGGTTCAGGTAATGAAAAAAAGAGAGAGAATGTATGATACTCTTCCTCTGTCGTTCTCTCACTCCAACAGACGTTCCTTATCTTTTCCTTCCTCTTTTTTTCAACGCCTCCTCCGCCTCCTCCTTCTTCTCCTCCTCCTCCTCCTCCTCCTCCTCCTCCTCCTCCTCCTCCTCCTCCTCCTCTCTCACCTCATTCTCTGTCCTTTGTGTTCATCATCATCTTCCTCCCCGCCCTCGGTGTGTGTGTGTGTGTGTGTGTGTGTGTGTGTGTGTGTGTGTGTGTGTGTGTGTGTGTGTGTGTGTGTGTGTGTGCGTGTGTGTGTGTTTGTGTGTGTGTGCGTGGGTAAGTGTGGCAATATCATTTGTGTCTTTTATGTCTGTTTCCTCATCTTCATTCTCTCTCTCTCTCTCTCTCTCTCTCTCTCTCTCTCTCTCTCTCTCTCTCTCTCTCTCTCTCTCTCTCTCTCTCTCTCTCTCTCTCTCTCTCTCTCTCTCTCTCTCTCTCTCTCTCTCTCTCTCTCTCTCTCTCTCTCTCTCTCTCTCTCTCTCTCTCTCTCTCTCTCTCTCTCTCTCTCTCTCTCTCTCTCTCTCTCTCTCTCTCTCTCTCTCTCTCTCTCTCTCTCTCTCTCTCTCTCTCACCTTAACTTTGGTTCTACGTGGCTACCCATCTTCCTACCCACCCCCTTACCCACCTGCCTTCCATTAAGCAGGTACACACACCTCTACCCACCCATCCACCTGCTGTCCATCTACCTATTACCCACCTGTCTACCCATCCATCTACATACCTTTCCATCCATCCACATTTCCATTAATTTAGAAATACTTATTCAACTCTATTTTGCTATCTGTTTGTTCATGTTATTCTTTATTATTTTTCTATATATATTTCTCTTTTATATTCTCTTTTATGTATTTCTTTTCATCTTTACTAATGCTGTTCTTGTGTGTGTGTTTGTTGTGTGTGTATGTGTGTGTGTGTGTGTGTGTGTGTGTGTGTGTGTGTGTTTCCGTGTAGGTGTCTGTCCGTCTGTCTGTATTTGTATATGTTTGGCTGACTCTCTCTCTCTCTCTCTCTCTCTCTCTCTCTCTCTCTCTCTCTCTCTCTCTCTCTCTCTCTCTCTCTCTCTCTCTCTCTCTCTCTCTCTCTCTCTCTCTCTCTCTCTCTCTCTCTCTCTCTCTCTCTCTCTCTCTCTCTCTCTCTCTCTCTCACCTCCCCAGGAATGTTAGATGAGCTAGCCTAAGGGAGTGTGTGTGTGTGTGTGTGTGTGTGTGTGTGTGTGTGTGTGTGTGTGTGTCGTGGCTGAGAGAGGTTCATTATTTTCACTTATTTACTTTTTTTCGCTCATAGTTGTTAGGGAAGAAGTCGCTTTTTTGCTCCTTTGTTAAAACGTCGTGGTAGGCTACTGTATTTCTGTTCGTGGCGTTGTTGCTGTTGTTGTTGTTGGTGGTGGTGGTGGTAGTGGCAGTGGTGGTGTTGGTAAAGGTGGTGGCAAGGGTAAAAGGGGGGTAGAGGGGGAGGGGATGGTGGAGGTGGAATTTCGCGAATGTGGAAGAGTGTGGTGGATGACATGAATCGTGTTTGTGGTGGAGCAAGGCATAAATAATAATAAAAAAAAACAAGAAATAAGTGGAAATGTTTTTGTTCGGTTTAGGTGGTGGTGGTGGGAGGAGGGTGGCAATGGGCAGAAATGGATGAAAAGCGGTGGTTATGTGTGGAGGTGGTAATGGTGGAGGTGCAGATGGAGATGGAGGTGAATGGGAATGCAGAAATGGATGAGGGTAATGGAAAGCTGTTATTGTGTGTGTCATTGAGGTGGCGATGGTGGTGGTGGCTTGAGGGTGGAGGTATAGAAATGGACGAGGTAGAATGTGGAAAACGGTGGATGTTTGTGGTTGATGGTGGTAGAGGTGATGGTGGTGGTAAGATGAATTTGCAGGGGTGGATGAGGAGGTAGAATGGAAAGCGGTGGTTGAATGTGGTGGAATAGCGAATTGAAGTTATGGGGGGGGGGGAGGGTGGAGGTGGAATGTCTACAGTTATAATGGGAGGGGATTGTTTATCGTGTAGGGGGTGGGGGAAGGTGGGAGAGGGGGAGGTGAGGGGGTATGGGGCATATGGAAGGGAGGTGTTGGTATATATATGGTAAGAACAGATAATGGATCGTGGAGAGAGAGAGGTGGAGGTGGAAGTTGTGGAGTGGAAATGGGAGTGAATGGAAAGGCAAAAAAGTGTAGAGGAGCAACAGGAAGGTGTCAGATTGATATGTAAGGGAAAGGAGAGGAAAGAATTGGAAGGGATGGGAGAAGAAGAGGAGTGAAGGGAAGGTGAGGGCGTAGGATAGAAGGGAAAGGAGAGGAAAGAGCCGGAAGGGAAAGGAAGTGGAAGAGGGAGTGATAGAAGGGAAGGAAGTGGAATGAAGTGAAGATAACAGTGTGGGATGGAAGGGAAAGAAGAGGAGAGAGGGGAAGAAGATGGGGGCGACTGGAAGTGGAGGTGGAGTGAGGGCGAGGGGAGGATGACAGTGTGTGGGAGATAAAAGGGAAAGGCGAAGAAAGAAGTGGAGTGATAAGAGAAGTGGAGTGATAAGAGAAGTGGAGTGATGCGATAAGAAGGAGTGAAGGGAAGGTGAGGGTGAGAGATGGAAAGGATAAAAGAGGAAAAAGTGGAAGGGATAGGAGGAGAAGATGAGGGAAGGGAGAAGAAGAGAAGTAAAGGAGACATGACAATACAATGGAAGGGAGAGGAGAATGTAGAGGAAAAGAGGTGGAAGAAATGGAAGAAGTGGTGATGGGCGGACGAGAAGTGGAGTGAAGGGAAGATGAGGGAGTGGGATGGGAGGGTGAGGCTGTATGGGATGGGAAGGTGAGGCTCGGGAGGCTGAAGGTGATACTGTGATTCATTTTCAGACATTCCTTAGCGGGGTAGCGGCGAAGATGACAGCCGGAGATAGTGAACAGGATTCCCTCACGCCAACCTCTATATACCTTCCTACCTAGATATCTACCTCCTTACCCTACTGCCTACTTCCCTCCCTCCCTTCCTCCTTCACTCCTTCTCTCTCCGTACCTGCCAACCTACCTATGTATCTTTCTACTTTCCTCTACCTATCTTATGCTTATCTACCTACATGCCTACCCAACTATCTACCTACCTACCTACTCGCCTTCCTACCGACCTGTCTACCTATCTGTGTATCTGTATATTTCCCTGTCTCTTGGTTTCTCCTATTCCTTTCTACTTTCCTCTACCTATCTTATACTTAACTACCTACATGTCTACCCCACTATCTACCTACCTACCTACTCACCTTCCTACCGTCCTGTCTACCAATCTGTCTATCGGTATACTTCCCTGTCTCTTGGTTTCTCCTATTCCTTTCTACTTTCCTCTACCTATCTGTCTACCTACCTATCTTATACTTAACTACCTACATGTCTACCCAACTATCTACCGATCTACCTACCTCCCTACTCACCTTTCTACCGACCTGTCTATCTATCTGTCTATCGGTATATTTCACTGTCTATTGGTTTCTCCTACTCCTCATTTCCTTATTCCACTTCTTGCCCTTTTTTTTCTTTCTCTCTATGTCAGTCTATCTCGTCTATCTGTTTGTCTGTGTGTCTGTCTCTCTCTCTCTCTCTCTCTCTCTCTCTCTCTCTCTCTCTCTCTCTCTCTCTCTCTCTCTCTCTCTCTCTCTCTCTCTCTCTCTCTCTCTCTCTCTCTCTCTCTCTCTCTCTCTCTCTCTCTCTCTCTCTCTCTCTCTCTCTCTCTCTCTCTCTCTCTCTCTCTCTCTCTCTCTCTCTCTCTCTCTCTCTCTCTCTCTCTCTCTCTCTCTCTCTCTCTCTCTCTCTCTCTCTCTCTCTCTCTCTCTCTCTCTCTCTCTCTCTCTCTCTCTCTCTCTCTCTCTCTCTCTCTCTCTCTCTCTCTCTCTCTCTCTCTCTCTCTCTCTCTCTCTCTCTCTCTCTCTCTCTCTCTCTCTCTCTCTCTCTCTCTCTCTCTCTCTCTCTCTCTCTCTCTCTCTCTCTCTCTCTCTCTCTCTCTCTCTCTCTCTCTCTCTCTCTCTCTCTCTCTCTCTCTCTCTCTCACCCCTTACCTTGCCTCCCCATACATCAGCTTCACAACCCTTTCTCTCATTAACCATTCCTCCCTTACCTCCTGACATCCCTTTCCTCCACTATATAAATCCTTGCCCCATTAAACTTTACCCTCCCCCTTCTTCCCCCTCATTCTGGCCCCTCCCTTCCCTTCCACCCTTCCCCTCCCCTTCCCATCATGTCCCCATCTCTCCTGACCCACTATCCATTTCTATCCCAAGTATCGTTTTACAGCCCCTTTCTAGTTTTTTTTGTTCCTCTCTTTCTTCTCTTTGTATCCCATTCCCTTTAAATATTACCCATTTCACTGTTTTCTTTTATCTCTTCTTTCGTAGTTTTATTTATGTTTCCTGTTCTCTTTATTTTCTGGTTCTCTGTCTACTCCTAATCTTTTGTTCTTTATTTTCTTATCCAATTTTTCTTGTTTCCTTGTACTTTCTTGCCCTCCTTTCCTTCCTTCCTCAATCTAGGTTTATCCCTTTGCCCCTCATTTCTCTCTCTCTCTCTCTCTCTCTCTCTCTCTCTCTCTCTCTCTCTCTCTCTCTCTCTCTCTCTCTCTCTCTCTCTCTATCTCTCTCTCTCTCTATCTCTCTCTCTCTCTCTCTCTCTCTCTCTCTCTCTCTCTCTCTCTCTCTCTCTCTCTCTCTCTCTCTCTCTCTCTCTCTCTCTCTCTCTCTCTCTCTCTCTCTCTCTCTCTCTCTCTCTCTCGTTCTTCCCTGGTTCTTTGTCTACATCTACATCTTTTTCTCCTCTCATCTTTCTCCAGTCCTGGTATATTCCATCCAATTATCTTTCTCTCTTTTGTGTTTTCTTTCCTCTATCATACTTTCTCTACTCCAATTTTTGTTGTTGTGCCCTTTCATTTATCTCATACTTTCTTTTTTTGTCTTCTTTCCCTTCTCTAATCCCCGTTATTCCCTTCCCTCCATCTTCTTTTTTTTCATACCCTTATTTATTTTCCCGTTTACTCCTATTCTTTTGTTCCGATTTTTCATTTACCTCATTCTCGGTTTTAATCTTTTTTTTTTTTCGTGTGTCTTTCTATCCTCTTGTTTGTCTGATTCTGCTTCATGTTCTTTTTTTTTAAGTCTACCCTTCAATCGTCCTATCGGTTTCTCAATCCATTCATCCATCATCTCATTCATCCTTCCGTCTCATTATTCAACTCTTCTGTGTCCCATCTTTATCCAGTATTCTCTCTCTCTCTCTCTCTCTCTCTCTCTCTCTCTCTCTCTCTCTCTCTCTCTCTCTCTCTCTCTCTCTCTCTCTCTCTCTCTCTCTCTCTCTCTCTCTCTCTCTCTCTCTCTCTCTCTCTCTCTCTCTCTCTCTCTCTCTCTCTCTCTCTCTCTCTCTCTCTCTCTCGTCCTTTGTTCTCATCTCTCCTCCTCCTCCTCCTCCTCCTCCTCTTCCTCCTCCTCTTCTTCCACCTCTTCCTGGGTGCGGCTTTATAATGAGTGCTTGCAGATCTCGGCAGGTAGTTAGCTAAAGAGAGAGAGAGAGGGGGAAGAGAGAGGGAAGGGAGGGCAAAGGGAGGAGGAGGGAAAGGGAGGAAAGGAGGAAGGAGAGGAAGATGTATTAGCAAATCAGTGAAGTCACCACGGACATAAATAAGGATTACATTAGAAGAAGAAGAAGAAGAAGAAGAAGAAGAAGAAGAGCAGGGGTGGCTTCAGGGTCTCTTGCAATCAGTCGTCCACCACTTCATTATTAAGCACTGATTCTGTTGGCAACACTGTTTTTATATAGTGTAACGGATATATTTGTAGGGTGTGAGGCTGTTTAGTAATAAGTTGAGCTGATCGTAAAGCTGTTTATGAGGCTGTTTGCTGCTCTGGTGGCTGTGTGAGTCTGTTATCCGTGTGTCGTGTGCTGAGGGCTGTCTGTTGATGTGTTGCTGTGTTGTTTACTCTTAGGTTCGTTTTGTGTTAGTATGCCTGTTCGCTGCTATTTTCGGGTGTTCGCGAGGCTGTGTGGCATGCTGTGTGTACCCCAGAGAACGCTGTGCCGTGGGTGGTGGTTGTGGTGGTGGTGGGGTTGGGTGGGTGGTGGTGGTGGGGTTGGGGTGGTGGTGGTGGTGGTAGTGGGGTGGTGGTGGGGTTGGGTGGGGGGGGTTGGGGTGGTGGTGGTGGTGGTGGGAGAAGGGCTAGGAGTGTTCGCCGGGAGGAGTGATGGAGCAGGTGGTAAAAATGTAAAAAAAAGGTGGGAGGTAAAGAGAAAGATAAGGAGGAAAAGTTATTATAGATAAGAGTCTTGTAAGTAGAAAGACAACGGGGAAATCAAGTGAAAATATCGAAAACCGAAAGATTTGGGGATGAGAGTTTAGATATATATAACAAATATGCGTAAAAAAATATCGAGGGCGAAATGAGAAGAAATGATTACAAGATTACACAAGAATCAACAGAAATGAGAAGAAAATCTGTTATAAAAAAGTTGAGGTGGCGCAGGGCGTGTGTGGAGTGTAAGTGTATATTGGCGGGAAGATACACACTTGTACTCAACACCTCACACCTTACATCAAGGCGAGGAGCTGCACCCACTCAACACCTCCACCCCTCTCCTCCCCTCCTCTCCCCTCCCCCCTCATCCAAGCCCCACCACCCCACCGTTCCCCCTACCCGTCCCTCCCCACCCACCCCTACCCACAACCAGGCTTGGGTCCAGGTGTAAAAATTGTAGTACTTGAGTCCAGTTCTCCCACAAACGGGCGGCTACAAACGAGGCTACACAGCACGGCCCCGCCACACGAGGCCGAGGGGTCCGACGCTTTTAATGGCTTTTTTTTCTTCTTCTGGTGGGGTGCAAACTGAGGCCAGGCGGAGGAGAGGAGAGGTCACATCGGCCACTCACTCTTTATTAACTGCTGCCGGTGATGAGTGGAGCTCAGGGCCATATTTTTAAACATTTCTGCGCCCAAGAACACGTAATTTACTAGTCTTTCGTGGGAGTTTAGGGCATTTCCAGGGGTACTTTTATGACCCTGGTGGTAGTCTGAGCCTTCTTCTGTACCGTGAACCTAAAAGAACACTCATTAGAACTCGATTAACCTCCTTTTTGGCCTTTGGAAATAGTTGGTGTGAGGGGCGGGAGCATCTGACAATACCAGCCTCAGACCCGTTCCTGCCGCCGCTGAGCGTGTTGAGGCTCACCGAGGCCGTGCACAGCGTGATGCCCGGCCGCCTGCAGCCGCCGTCGTTTTCTTAGCAGACAAAAAGGGAAAGCTTATTCTCATCATTGAAACAAAACAATCGACGTCAATCACCGATACAGTAATAATTCTTTGCAAGGTGTTTTTCTTTAGAGTGTAAAACTGTTTGTTAATATTTTCTTAAGTGCAAGACTTTGCGTATGTTATTTTTTTTCGTGTAAGACTGTTTATTGATGTTTTTTTTGAAGGGCAAGGCTGTTTAATAATATTTTTACCTGATTGTAAAGCTGTTTATGAGGCTGTTTGCTGTCATCGTTATTTTCAGTGTCTCTCTTTAACTGTACTCGGTATATTCCAATCAGGTGGTGACTGAGTCTGTACCTAGGAGTGTAGAAGGAAAAAAAACTTAATTTGAAGTAAAATTAAATCTACATGATTATTTAAACTCAAGAACCCAGGAAAAAAAGCTGACCCCTAAATTACCAACAAACCTCTCTTTTCACCCTCTTCCTCCTCCCCCTTGTTTCCTCCCACCCCCCATCCCTTCATAATGCAGGGGGGAAAGAGGGCAGAGAAAGGGGACAATGCAGAAGAAGAGGTACAAGGTAGGAGAGAAGAGAAAGGGAACGAGGTAGGAAGTGAAAGAGAAGAGGTACAACAATGGAGACGAGAGAGTGGGGACGAGAGAGGAAAAGGAGGTAGAAGAAGGGGTACAAGAAATGAAGATCCGAGAGGGGACGAGATAGGAAATGGAGGAAAAAGAGAAAGTGGAAGAGATTTGAGGAGGAAGAAGAATGGGTACATGGAAGATCAGAGAGGAGTCGACGAGGAAAGAGAAGGTGGAGGAAAAAATGATACAAGAAAGGAGAGAAGAGAGAGGGGAAGAGATAAAAAGTGGAGGAAGAAAATAGGGTACAAGGAAGAAGACCAGAGAGAGGGAACAAGAGAGAAAGTGGAGGAAGAAGAGTGAGAGAACGAGATGGGAAGTGGAGAAAAAAGAACTGGTACAAAGAAGGAGAGGAGATAAAGGGAACGAGGGTTGAGGTGGAAGAAGAAGGGGACGACGAGGTAAGAGGAAAAAGAAGGGGTGCAAGAAAGGAGAGGAGAGAAAGGGAACGAGGGATGAGGTGGAAGAAGAAGGAGACGAGGGATAGGGTGGAAGATGAAGGGGACGGCGATTAAGAGGAAAAAGAAGAGGTGCAAGAAAGGAGAGAAGAGATAGGGGACGTCTCAGTATGCAGCAGAAAAAGGGGTACTGGGCAGGGAAGGCACAGTGAGTACGTCGTTAGCTCCGTTCAGCGGCGAGAGGCGTAAAAAGTGTGTGTTCCTAGGTCCAGGTGATGCTCCCCTTAGATAAACAGGTGTCTGCAGGGGGGAGGGGGGGAGGGGAAGGGTGGAGGTGGAGGTAGAGGAGAGTACACCAGCGACACGGGTACGGTACACGTTGTGGTTGTTGTTGTTGTTGTTGTTGTTGTTTTTGTTGTTCTTGTTGTTGTTGTTGGTGGTGTTGGTGTTGGTGTTGGTGTTGGTGTTGTGGGTTGTGGTTGTTGATGTTGTTGTTGTTGTTGTTGTTGTTGATCATGTTTTTGTTCTTCTCTATATTTATCTAATTATCTATGTCTTATTTCTATTCCTTCTCCTATTCCTCCTTGTTTTCTCCTCCTTCATTTTTCTGTTTCGCCTTTCAACCAAGAATATCGATGCCACTCCCTCCCACCCCATCTCCTCTCCTCCCTTCCCCTCCCCTCCCCTCCCCTCTGTCTTCAATCCACTTCTTCCCTTCTTCCCTCTCACCTCATCCTCCCCTGTCCCCCTTCCTTTTCCAATGCACCCCTCTTCCCTTCCTCCCTCACCTCATTTCTTTTCTTCCCCTTTCCTTCTCCAATCCCCCTCCCTCCCTCGATCCCTTCCTCTTCCCCCCTTTGACCAGTAGCGCTAAAGGAAAGACTGTCACCTCTCACATGATTGGGCGAGGGAAAGTGTGTGATTAGGACGACCTCGGGTACACTTTCTTCGGCGGATTGGGCTGTTTGGGCTGATTGGGCTATTTGGGCTGAATTGGGGGGCTGGATATTTTTGGATGATTAGATTGGGTTAGGTTGATTCGATGTGTTGGGCTGGATGGGTGTTTGGGTGTTGCTTGGGCTGGTTGGGCTGGTTTGGGCTGGCTGGGCGTGTTGGGCTATTTTCTCTGTGTTTCGTTTTCCTGTTGATATTTGTTTGTTTTGATTGTTGTTTGTTTCATGATTGTTTCTTGTTTTGTTGTTTCTTACTTACCTTGTTTTGTTTACCTTTTGTTTTTGTTTTGCTATTTCGCTTCTGATTTTTCGTAGTTTTCTTTTCCGTTGTGTACTTTTTCTTTTTTTTTTTACCGTTTTTTTTCTCTATTTTTCTTTCCATTCCTTTTCCCTTCTCCATGCTTACTTTCTATCTCCTCATTCCATCTTTTCCTTTCCGTTCCCTTTCTTTTCCCTTCTTACTCTTTTTTTCCTTTCCTTTCCCCTCCCTTCCTTTTCTTTTTTCAACTCCTCCACTTCTCTTCTCATCTCACCTCATCCTTTCTTTTCGTAACCCTTCTCTTCCTTTCCCATTCCTTCTCCATTATTCCCTTCCCTTCCCTTCCCTTCCCTTCCCTTCCATTCCCTTCTATTCCATTTCCTTCCATTCCCTTCCATTCCCCTTCCCTTCCCTTCCCTTCCCTTTCCCTTTCCCTTTCCCTTCCCCTTCCCTTCCCTTCCCTGACCTTCCCTTCCCTTCCCTTCCCTTCCCTTCCCTTCCCTTCGATATACATCCCCACCGTATCCTACATATCCTACCTACGTACCTAACCTACCTTACCTTACCGAACCGTACCTTACCTTTCCCTACCCAATATTCCGTTCTCTTCCCTTTTCCTCTCTTGCCTTACCTTCCCCACCGTCTCCATCCTTACCCACTATTCCGTCCCCGTCCGTTCCCTTGCACGTCAGCGCGGCCACAAGTCTGCTGTTAATAGGGCGGCGACAGGCTATATTAGGTTAGATAAGATCAGGAAGGGTTGATGCCAGGCTTCGTGCTGCTAACGTGCCCTGTCAACGCGGTCCGGGCTCCTGCCTCAACCAGTATGCGCTTGGCTTCGATAAAGTTGTATTGTGTCTTGTATCGCGTCACATTATGCTCCGTTGCAATGTGCCAAGCTGCCCCTTCGTCGAGAGTGTTGTATTACCCTCCTGTCCAATCACGTCATAGCTAGGGTTACTTGAGTTGTGCTGTGTTGGGTTGGGTGTTGTTTCTTGTGAGTTAGCTTTGTAGGTCGGCTTACTTTCCTTCCCCGCCTGTTTAATTACGGCATACATTTCGTTCTGAGCAGGTATACGCAGGTGACTTGAGTTTGGTTATGTTACGTTGTGCTGTGTTGTATTGGGTGTTACTTCCTCCTCGTGTGTGTTTCTGTAGTGTTGGTGTTCTCCCTCCTTGCACACCGTACCTTCTTAAGAATATCATACCTTTCATTCTAAGCAGGTGCCCAGGTGACTTGAGTTTGGTTATGTTGTGTTGTGTTGTACTGAGTGTTACTTCCTCCTCGTGTGTGTTACTTTAGTGTTGCTGTTCTCCCTCCTTGTCCACCGTACCTTCTTAACCATATCATACCTTTCATTCTAAGCAGGTGCCCAGGTGACTTGAGTTTGGTTATGTTACGTTTTGTTGTGTTGTATTGGGTGTTACTTCTTCCTAGTGTGTGTTACTTTAGTGTTGGTGTTCTCCCTCCTTGCCCACCGTACCTTCTTAACCATATCATACCTTTCATTCTAAGCAGGTGCCCAGATGACTTGAGTTTGGTTATGTTGTGTTGTGTTGTGTATTGCTCCTCCGTCTAGTGTATTACCTTAGTATTGGCGTTTTACCCTCCTCGCCTCCTTGTCTGATCACACCGTATATACTTCTCATTCTAAGCAGGTACGCAGGTGACTCGTGTTTGGTCGTGTTACGTTGTGTTGTGTCAGGTGTTCCTTACCCCTCATGTGTATTGCATTAGTGGCAGTCTTACCTTCCTTTTCCACCTTATCTTCTCTACTATATTACGTGTACATTTTCTCTCGCGTATTATCTTAGGAGTGATTTTTAACCCCTTGACTGCGGATCTCCTACCAGAAGACATCACTAAGCTACAGGAATGGATCAAAAAGTGGCTGCTACAATTCAATGAAGAAAAATGTAGTCATGCACCTTGGGAGGGGATATCCAGCATACAAATATCACATGGGAAACACTCCACTATCCACCACAGAGGCAGAGAAAAAATACCTGGGACTATATTTTACCAGGCTACCAGTGAAGGCCAAATCCATGCCAAACGCAGCGGACGGGTTAACCTTCCTTGCCGCCCTCTCCAATCACATCATGCATTTTATTACAAGCAGGTATACAGGTAGCTTAGATTTCATGCTGTTATGTGGGGTTATGTAAGGTATCATTCCTTCCTTTTGCTTATTACCTGATCAATCGCTTTTTACCTTTATTACCTGCCTTTACAATCACGTCATGCATTTCACTTCAAACAGATAATAGAGGTTGCTTAGATTCAAGGGTGTTATATTGGGTTATCTTATGCGTCAGTACTTTATCTTGCGTATTACCTTAGCAGTGTTATCTTACCTGAGTATAGATCATTTATTTCTCTTACCTACCTTTTCAGTTACGTCACGCCAGGTGTAAAGGCGGCTCAGATAAGATATAATTATGTTGTGTTATCTTAGGCGTCAGTACTTTATCTTGCGTATTACCTCAGCAGTGTTCTCTTACCTTAGTATAGCTCATTTATTTCTCTTACCTACCTTTTCAGTTATGTCAGGCCAGGTGCAAAGGTGGCTCAGATAAGATATAATTATGTGTTGTTTTAGGCGTCAATCCGTTCTTTATTTCACGCATTACTTTACTAGTCTTCTCCTACCTTGAAAACACCCTTACTTTTCTTACCTCCCTTTCCAGTCACGTCATACCGGGTAGACAGGTGATTCAGGTGATTTTTTTTTTTTACAGCAAGGGAGACAGCTCAAGGGCACTAAAACAAAGTAGCAACAAATAGCCCGCTAGTTATGATGTGTTAGTTTAAGTGATAATTCTCTCTCTATCTTACGCTTTACATTAGAAGTGCTTTCCTACTTTAGAATAGCTCCTTCATTTTGCTTACCTGTCTTGCCAATCACGTAAGGCCAGGTGTATTTTTACCTCCATCCTCCCCCTTTTTCTATTCTTCCTCCTCCTCACCGCCCTCGTCCTCCTTCACCACCTCCACCACCACCTCCTCCTCCTCCTCCTCCTTAGGTTATGTTGTGCTCTCTTACTTTAGAATACCCCTTTATTTTGCTTACCTGTCGTTCCAATCACGTAAGGCCAGGTGCGCAGGTGACTTAGGTTACGTTGTGGTGAGTGAGGCGTCAGTTATTGCCTCCGTTATTGCGTATTAGCTCAGCAGTGGCGTCCTCCCCTCCCTCCTCCTCCGCTCCCCGCTTCCCCCGCACACACGCATGTGGTCGCCAGCCGCGGGTCTTGTGGTTGTGCAGAAAGACTCATAAAAACAATTAAGGTGATAAATGACATAGCATGGAGACGGATAATGAGGGTGACTGACTCCCCTGCCAGTCAGCCCGTCCCTCCTTCCCGCGGGCACCTCCTCCTCCTCCTCTTCTTCCTCCTCCTCATCTTCTTAATCTTCCTCCAACTCTACTCCTTTTCTTCCTCCTCCTCCTCCTCTTTCTTCATCTTTCTGTCTCCTCCTGGGTTTCCTTCTTCCTTCTCCTCCTCTTGCTCATCCTCCCCCTCTTTCTATTCTTCCTTCTCCTCATCGTCCTCGTCCTCGTCCTCCTTCACCACCACCACCACCAACAACAACAACACCACCTCCTCCTCCTCCTCCTCCTCCTCTTGGGTTTTCTAACGTCATGGCTCCAGGAAGCAAAGAGACATTTCCCAAAACCTGGGGACACTCACACACACACACACACACACACACACACACACACACACACACACACACACACACGCGCTGGGGGCCTTCTGGGGACACTGAGGACACGCGTACCACCCCAGGGGATATTTGAGGACACAGGGGACACGCAACACCCTGGGAACACTATAAGAACACCCTTGCAGGCCTTGTATGCACCCAGCAACACAACACAACACTTGGAACATTCGCGGTGGCACAAAGCCCTCTTCGGTGCTACTTTGGCTTGTTATCTACAAGGAAAAAATATCTACACCATACTTTGGCTTGTTATCTACAAGGAAAAGTAGCTACGTGGCACAAATGCTATGTTGGAATGATATCTACATAGTAAAACATATTATAACATATATATATAAATCGTAAAAAAAATTAAAGATAATTAAAAAAATTCTATTAATAATATTCTAGCGATAAACAACACATACATCAGCTAAAAATGCTAAATGTAAGTTAGGAGCTTCTTCTCTCATCATCCGCCAACAGAAGTAGTTTCGGTGCGATTGAAATGTTCTTTGATTGCAGCCTCTCATTTTTTTCAATATACGAATCTTCGCATCAAGCCAGGCCCTTTCAGTTCCCCCGGTGTTAGGATCTACCCATTCAAGCGAAGCGATGCAACACAGACACTGGTAGGAGTTTCTTTTCTAACCGAGACACACGATCATGGAACAACCTCCCTGCTGCAGTAGTAAGTGCAGAAACCATCAACACCTTCAGAAATCGCATCGACTGTTACTTCGTTACAACAGGAGTAAACTGAAAATACGCACCGATGTACTTTGATATGCTCTCCTGGCACCAACACACACACACACACACACAGATCATTACTCGAGAATAGGGTTCCTGTTGCCTCTCTTTCCATGTTTGCTTCTCCTCCTCCTCCTTCTCCTTCTCCTCCTCCAGTCACAGGTTAGAGGTCCTTCTTCCTTGGTCTCCTCACACGGCCTTTATGCGACCTGTTAGTCCACCTTTCCCTCCCTCCCTCCTCCTCCTCCTCCTTTCTCCCCCCTTCCTCTCTTCCTCATTCCTCCACTCCTCCATCCTTTCCTCATCCACTTCTTCCTCTTCTCTTTGCAAATATCCTGGTTCTCACTCCTCTCTTCCTCTCTCCTCCTTCCTCTTTTCTTCATTCATCCACTCCTTCATCCACTTCTTTCTCTTATCATTGCAAATATTTCATGTTCCTTATTTTTCTCCTTCGTTCCTTCATCTTCCTTCCCTCTCCTTCCATGTCTCCATTTTTCCTTCGTTCATCTCTCCCTCTTTCCACCACCCCTCCATTTCATCCTCGTTTATTTCCTCCTCCTCTTCCTCCTCCTCCTCCTCCTCCTTCTTTCCTGTTTTTCATTTTTCTTCCTCTTCTTCCATTTATTTATCTCCTCTTCATGTTCTTCTTTCTCCTCCTTCTTCTCTTTCTTCCTCTTTTTATTCCATCATTCCTCGTCTTCTTCCTCCATTCTCTCCTTCCTTTTTCCTCTTTCCTCGTCTTCCACTTTTGTTCTGGCTCGTTACTCCCCACTCCACTTCTCCACTTGTTCCTCTCTTCTCCTTTCCTTCTTCTTTTTCCTCTCTTTCTCTCCTTCATCAACTCTCTTCCTCTATCTTATTGTTCACCCCTTTTGTTCTCTCACCCTCCCTCACCCCAATCCTTCCCAGCATCCCACCCCTACACCCCTTTCTCTCCCCAATCATCTTGTCCTTCTTTCCCCTTCTCTCCTTTCCTCTTCCTTATATCTCCTTCCTTTCGTCCCCCTCCACAGCATCCGCTCTCCTTCCTCTTCCCCTTCCTTCCCCTCCCACTGCCTTTATCTCCCCTGTCTCTCTCTCCTTCCCTTCCCATCCCTTTCCCATCCCACCCCTCTCACTGCATCCCTCTCCCCCCTGTCTCCCTCTCTCTCTCCCCTTCCCTCTCCCCTTCCCTATCCCTTCCCACCCCCTCTCCAGGCTTCCCCTCCCTCCTCTAGTCTCACTGCTCCCCCTATCCCCCACTATTCCACCCACTCCACCTCTCTCCCCCGCCCCTTCCACCAACCTCCCCCATCAGCCTCTCTCTCCCCTTCCCCTTTCCACTCATTTCCAGTCCCCCACCTCTCCCTTTCCCTTCCTCTCCCTTCCAGTATCCCGCTATGCCACCCCCTCCTCCTCCTCCTCTCCCCCCTCCCCCCCTCGCCGCCACGCTCCAGGCCACTAAAAGCAATCAGGTGTAAATCAATTAACACCTGCATACCCTAATGAACTCAGTACAGCGGGTTATGGTTTATGATAATGGAGGGTCAGGAGAAGGAGGAGGAGGAGGAGGAGGAAGAGGGTCAATTGGAGGTGGGGGTGGAGAAGAAGGAGAAGGAGGAGGAGGACGTGGAAGAGGAGGACGAGGACGAGAGGGGAGGCTGAGAAGGTTAAGGAGGAGGAGGAGGAGGAGGAGGAGGAGGAGGAGGAGGAGGGGGAGGAGGAGGAGGAGGAGGAGGAGGAGGAGGAGGAGGAGGGTGAATGTGTGATTGTCTTTCATTAATCTTTATGTCTTTTATTGGTCTCTTGTTCTTG
This sequence comes from Eriocheir sinensis, assembly GCF_024679095.1. NCBI lineage: Eukaryota > Metazoa > Arthropoda > Malacostraca > Decapoda > Varunidae > Eriocheir > Eriocheir sinensis. Next base: position 6,998,011 of record NC_066566.1, on the reverse strand, counting down.
TTATTCTTTTCTATTTTTTTCTTGTTTTTCTGGTTTCTTGTTTTCATAATTATTTTCTTTTTCTCTTTCTTCGTTTTCTTTCTTGTTATTCTTTTCCTTGTTTTCTGTGTCGCCTTTCTACGTATTTTTCTATTTTATCTTATTCCTTTTCTTTTCCTCTGTTTTCTTTATTGTTTTCGTATTGTTTTCTTTTCAATCTCTTCCTATTTATTTTCCGGCATCTTCGTGATTATTCGTATATTTTTTCTTCCTCTTCCTCTTCGTCGTTTTCACGGTTGTTATTTCCTTCTCGTTTATCTTTTCCTGTGTCTGTCTCGGTCATTCTTCGTTATTGATTTGACATTTATGCTATCGTAGTGCTTTGTTTTCTCTCTCTCTCTCTCTCTCTCTCTCTCTCTCTCTCTCTCTCTCTCTCTCTCTCTCTCTCTCTCTCTCTCTCTCTCTCTCTCTCTCTCTCTCTCTCTCTCTCATTCTTTCATTCTATCTTTTTCTTCTTTTCCTTCTTACTTTCTTTCTTTTTTTCTTTTTGTCTTCCCTTTCTTTCTTTCTTTCTTTCTTTCCTTCCTTCTTCCATTTTTTCTTTCATTTTTACTTTTTCTTTCTTTTATTTGCTTTTTTTTTTTCTCTCTCTCTCTCTCTCTCTCTCTCTCTCTCTCTCTCTCTCTCTCTCTCTCTCTCTCTCTCTCTCTCTCTCTCTCTCTCTCTCTCTCTCTCTCTCTCTCTCTCTCTCTCTCTCTCTCTCTCTCTCTCTCTCTCTCTCTCTCTCTCTCTCTCTCTCTCTCTCTCTCTCTCTCTCTCTCTCTCTCTCTCTCTCTCTCTCTCTCTCTCTCTCTCTCTCTCTCTCTCTCAGCCTCCTTCCTTTCTTCCTCTTCCTCTACATCCTACCTACCCACCCCCCACCCTCCCTTCCTCCACCCCCTCCCTCCCCCTCCCCCCGCCTCGTAATTGGTATAAGAGACAAGGCGAGACGTTAAGGAGAGAAGGAGGAGATAAGGAGGTAAGACGGAGGGGTGGAGATAAAGTAACAACGGCAAGGTTCACCGACCAGGAGGAGGAGGAGGAAAAGGAGGAGGAGGAGGAGAGAAGGATAGATTAGACGAAAATAGTGATAAAATGCTAGGAGAGAGAGAGAGAGAGAGAGAGAGAGAGATTGACAGGAAAGTAAAAAGAAAAAGACGAGACAAAAAAAATAATCACGTTAAACAATATGGGCGGACAGACGCTTGGATACAGACAGACAGATAGACAGGAACAGACAGACAGACAGATAAACAAGCAGATATTCCCCCCCAAATAATGATTCTTATCTATAAACGTGCATGTCCTAAACACACACACACACACACACACACACACACACACACACACATACACACACACACACACATTTTTTCTGCGTCATAAAAAGAGGACGAAGGTGGCGAGGGAGAGAAGGAGGAAGGAAGGGAGGGAGGGAGGGAGGGAGGAAGAGAGGGAGGGAGAAAAGACTTGGTCAGTAGGAGAGGTGGAAGGACAAGAAGATTGAGGGAGAGAAGGAGGAGGAGGAGGAGGAGGAGGAGGGTCAAAGCACGCTAAGGAGAGGGCGTAAAGGAGAGGTAGGAAGGCAGGGAAGAGGAGAGGAGGATAGAGGGAGAAATGATGAAGGTGGAGAGAAAAAAAAGATGCTGGCCGCTGTGCAAGGAAGGAAAGAGGAAGGAAGTGAAAGGAACGCGTGAGAAGGGAAGGAAAACACGTGGACGGAAGGAAGAAAGACAAACGGGAAGGCGGACAGATGGACGGAAGGAAGGAAGGAAAGAAGGGCTAGGATGCTGGAGAAGGGACAGAGGGTTAGGTGGAGGGCTAGTAGGTCTGGTGGAGGGAAGGAAGGAAGATAGGCGGGAAGGCGGACAGCTGGACGGAAGGAAGGAAGGAAGGAAGGGCTAGGATGCTTGAGGAGGGACAGAGGGTTAGGTGGAGGGCTAGCAGGTCTGGTGGAGGGAAGGAAGGAAGGAAGGGCTAGGATGCTGGAGGAGGGACAGAGGGTTAGGTGGAGGGCTAGTAGGTCTGGTGGAGGGAAGGAAGGAAGATAGGCGGGAAGGCGGACAGCTGGACGGAAGGAAGGAAGGAAGGAAGGAAGGAAGAGCTAGGATGCTGGAGGAGGGACAGAGGGTTAGGTGGAGGGCTAGTAGGTCTGGTGGAGGGAAGGAGGGAGGGAGGGAAGTGGGCAGGGCGGGAGGAGGGCTGGGTACGGTCAGTGAGCCTGGCCGTGAAGCTGCCTTCGTCACCCCTTGGTATGCGAGTGTCCTCTCCCTGACTCCTGGCTCCCTGGCTCCCTCCCTCACCCTCCCTCACCTCTCACCTCTCACCTCATGCTCCTCCTCGTCATGTTTCCGGCGCCGCACCTTCTGCGTGATCTGTCCTCGCCCGCCGTGGCCTGCTCCTTCCTGCCTCGCCCCCCGGCCCTTTGTGGCCACGTCCAGCCTCCCCGAGAATGATAGGGTGAGCGCCGAGGCTCCTGCTCCTGCCCCTGCTGCTGCTGCTGCTGCGCCCCGCTCAAGACTTCGCCTCATTTCATAGCCTTCCTCCACTCCACCTTTCCTCCCTCCCCTCCCCGCCCACCTGCAGGACGCCCCGGAACGCTGCCGCTCGGGGGCGAGGCGGGAGGGCGAGGAAAGACGGTGTTTTAATCCCTTTTAAAATGGGGGTACTCGGCAACCATACCCGCGGCCCGTAGATTTCCAGATGGCATCGTTGTGCTGGCGGGAGCGGGCAGGGGGAGGGGCAGGGGCAGGCAGCCGAGGAGTAGCGAAGAGTCAGTGTGGCTCCGACAGGGAATAGGTCGAGGCGTGCGTGTGTGTAGCTCCTCTTGCCCTCACTGACCACTGCCGCCCTCGCACATTCGCTCCTCCCGCACTTAACCCAGAAACCCGAGGCTGCCAAGGTCCGTGCGGCGCTTCGGCTTGCTGTGGACGCGCCCTACGCCCCTTAGGTCAAGACGAGTGACAGTGTGACCCTCGGAAAGGCGTTGCGTACGTGTGAGGGCGTGTGTTCGCGGCCTGATAACGCTGTGTAGTAGTGCGTGCGGGCGGCCCGTCAGCCAGCCAGCCAGCAAGCCTCGGGAATTTCGAGGCGCGCGGAGATAGTGATCCTTGCTCGCCCTCTCTCCCGCGGCCTCTCCGGGCTGTTGCGGGGAGGCGTGTTATCCTTCCCTGCCACTGACGCTTCTTTCTGCCCCAGTACGAACCCCCCTCCCCACCTCCTCCTGCCTCTCCCCTCCTTGCCTCCTAGCCCTGCTCCTGCCCCCACCTCCTTCTCTTCCACCTCCTCCTCCGCGAACGCCACTGCCAAGCTTGGATTAGTGAATTTTGTGACTACTTACCGCGCTGCTACTGCCGCCACTGCTACTACCGCTGTTTAGTGTTACGAACATTACTACAGCTACTGCCTGGATATTACAAAAGCATTAATGGAGAACGACCGTGAACGAGGTAAGGGAGCGAGAGAAAGAGAGAGAGAAATGCGTGGTTATATGTGTACGTGTGGTGTATGTGTGTGTGTGTGTGTGTGTGTGTGTGTGTGTGTGTGTGTGCGTGGGAAGCTACTTATATGTACATGTTGGCAAGAATGTATACTTTTTTTTTTTATCGAGGCTGATTATGCAAACTACAAAGCCGATTTTTTTGTTGTTGTTGTCGAACCGTAACTGAGCCGGGCCAAAGGAGCGGCCACACCCCCTCCCCCCTCCCCCCTAACACCCCAAAATATGCAGAAACCTAAACACGGACAAAAGCAAAAAAGAAAAAAAAGAAAAGGAAAAGAAAATGAGGGAAAGAAAATAAGGTGAAGTGTTGGCAGTAAAATGTGTGTAACAGTTATTTAAAAATCAACGTTCCGTATACAGGTGTTTTTTTTTTGTTTTTGTTTTTATCATCTCTTTTTTTTCATCTCTTTCATCTCTCTTTCATCTCACTTTCATCTCTCATCTCTTTCTCATCTCTCTTTCACCTCTCTTTCATCTCTTTCTCATCTCTCTTTCTCATCTCTTTTTCATCTCTCTTTCACCTCTCTTTCATCTCTTTCTCATCTCTCTTTCATCTCTCTTTCATCTCTCTTTCATCTCTTTCTCATCTCTCTTTCATCTCTCTTTCATCTCTCTTTCATCTCTTTCTCATCTCTTTTTCATCTCTCTTTCATCTCTCTTTCATCTCTCTTTCATCTCTTTCTCATCTCTCTTTCATCTCTCTTTCATCTCTTTTTTTATCTCTCTTTCATCTCTCTTTCATCTCTTTCTCATCTCTCTTTCATCTCTCTTTCTCATCTCTCTTTCATCTCTCTTTCATCTCTCTTTCATCTCTTTCTCATCTCTCTTTCATCTCTCTTTCATCTCTTTCTCATCTCTTTTTCATCTCTCTTTCATCTCTCTTTCATCTCTCTTTCATCTCTCTTTCATCACTTTCTCATCTCTCTTTCATCTCTTTCTCATCTCTCTTTCATCTCTCTTTCATCTCTCTTTCATCTCTTTCTCATCTCTCTTTCATCTCTCTTTCATCTCTCTTTCATCTCTCTTTCATCTCTTTTTCATCTCTCTTTCATCTCTCATCTCTCTTTCATCTCTTTCTCATCTCTCTTTCATCTCTCTTTCATCTCTCTTTCATCTCTCTTTCATCTCTTTCTCATCTCTCTTTCATCTCTCTTTCATCTCTTTCTCATCTCTCTTTCATCTCTCTTTCATCTCTCTTTCATCTCTCTTTCATCTCTCTTTCATCTCTCTTTCATCTCTCTTTCATCTCTTTCTCATCTCTCTTTCATCTCTTTCTCATCTCTCTTTCATCTCTTTCTCATCTCTCTTTCATCTCTCTTTCATCTCTCTTTCATCTCTTTCTCATCTCTCTTTCATCTCTCTTTCATATCTCTTTCATCTCTATTTCATCTCTCTTTATCATCTCTCTTTCATCTCTCTTTCCTCTCTTTCATCTCTCTATCATCTCTCTTTCATCTCTCTTTCATCTCTCTTTCATCTCTCTTCATCTCTCTTTCATCTCTCTTTCATCTCTCATCTCTCTTTCATCTCTTTCTCATCTCTCTTTCATCTCTCTTTCATCTCTCTATCATCTCTCTTTCATCTCTCTTTCACCTCTCTTTCATCTCTCTTTCATCTCTCTTTCATCTCTTTCTCATCTCTCTTTCATCTCTCTTTCATCTCTCTTTCATCTCTTTTTTATCTCTCTTTCATCTCTCCTTCATCTCTTTTTTATCTCTCTTTCATCTCTCTTTCATCTCTTTCATCTCTCTTTCATCTCTCTTTCATCTCTCTTTCATCTCTCTTTCATCTCTCTTTCATCTCTCTTTCATCTCTTTTTCATCTCTCTTTCATCTCTCTTTCATCTCTCTTTCATCTCTCTTTCATCTCTCTATCATCTCTCTTTCATCTCTCTTCATCTCTCTTTCATCTCTCTTTCATCTCTTTCTCATCTCTCTTTCATCTCTCTTTCATCTCTCTTTCATCTCTCTTCATCTCTCTTTCATCTCTCTTTCATCTCTTTTTTTTATCTCTTTCATCTCTCTTTCATCTCTCTTTCATCTCTTTTTTTATCTCTTTCATCTCTCTTTCATCTCTTTTTTATCTCTCTTTCATCTCTCTTTCATCTCTCTTTCATCTCTTTTTCATCTCTCTTTCATCTCTCTTTCATCTCTCTTTCATCTCTCTTCATCTCTCTTTCATCTCTCTTTCATCTCTCTTTCATCTCTCTTTCATCTCTCTTCATCTCTCTTTCATCTCTCTTTCATCTCTCTTTCATCTCTCTTCATCTCTCTTTCATCTCTCTTTCATCTCTTTCTCATCTCTCTTTCATCTCTCTTTCATCTCTCTTTCATCTCTTTTTCATCTCTCTTTCATCTCTCTTTCATCTCTTTTTCATCTCTCTTTCATCTCTCTTTCATCTCTTTCATCTCTCTTTCATCTCTCTTTCATCTCTCTTTCATCTCCCTTTCATCTCTCTTTCATCTCTTTCTCTTCTCTTTCATCTCTTTTTCATCTCTCTTTCATCTCTCTTTCATCTCTCTTTCATCTCTTTCTCATCTCTCTTTCATCTCTCTTTCATCTCTTTTTCGTCTCTTTCTCATCTCTCTTTCATCTCTTTCTCATCTCTCTTTCATCTCTCTTTCATCTCTCTTTCATCTCTCTTTCATCTCTCTTTCATCTCTCTTTCATCTCTCTTTCATCTCTCTTTCATCTCTTTTTCATCTCTTTTTCATCTCTCTTTCATCTCTTTCTCATCTCTCTTTCATCTCTCTTTCATCTCTCCTTCATCTTCTACTCATCTCTCGTTTTCATCTCTCTTTAATCTCACTTTCATCTCTCTTTCATCTCTCTTTAATCTCTCTTTCATCTCTCGTTTTCATCTCTCTTTAATCTCTCTTTCATCTCTCCTTCATCTCTCTTTCATCGATTCCTTGATCAGTAAAAAAAATAAAAAAAATCATAATACCACTGGAGATGAAAAGTAAAGAAAAAAAGATTAGTAACAGAAAAAAGGGAGAAAATTTTATTAGGTTTATTTCTATTCTTCATAAAGGGAATAAAAAAATAAAAAATATATAAAAAGATAAGATAAAATAAATGAATTGTGGTTTCAAATGCGTAGAGTTGTATTGTGTGTAAAAGAGAGAGAGAGAGAGAGAGAGAGAGAGAGAGAGAGAGAGAGAGAGAGAGAGAGAGACCATACAATCTGTCTCACTTGTACAGTTTCCTTTACTTCCTTTGTCACTCTGTCATGTGTGTGTGTGTGTGTGTGTGTGTGTGTGTGTGTGTGTGTGTGTGTGTGTGTGTGTGTGTGTGTGATGAGAGGGGAAAGAGGAGGAGAAAGAAGGGCGTGGTGGCGATTTGTAGGGAGAGGAAGGAAGAGAGGGACAGATGGAGAGAGGGAGGGAGGGAGGAAGAGAGGGAGGAAGGAAGAACAGTTGGAGGGAGGAAGGGAGGCAATGGAGGAGGGATGAAAGAGGTCAGAAGGCAACCCTCTCTGTCCACTAGGCTGACCCCGCCCAGAGCACACACACACACACACACACACACACACACACACACACACACACACACACACACACACACGCACACGTACAAACAAACAAACGGTACACAATGGACAGTTATAAAGTGATAGATAGGTGTCAAGAGAGAGAGAGAGAGAGAGAGAGAGAGAGAGAGAGAGAGAGAGAGAGAGAGAGAATACTACTACTTCTACTACTACTACTACTACTACTACTACTACTACTACTACTACTACTACCAATACTATTACCAAGACTAAATTCACCTTTTTTTACTCCCTCCTCCTCCTCTTTCTTCTTCTCCTCCTCCTCCTCCTCCTCCTCCTTCTCCTCCTCCTCCTCCTGCAGCCAAGCCTTGCCCCACCGTGCACATATACGGCAGAACCTTACTAATTGTTTCTATTGACGGTCGTGTCCCTCACCTTGCTGCATGCCAATAGCTGAGGGTAAGGGGAGGAGCTGGGCGCAGGTGGGGGAGTTGGTGGCAGGAGGGGGAGGAGATTGATGTGGAGGGAGGAGGTGGTTGTGTGGAGGTGTTGGGGACGAAGAGGGGACTGGCAGGGTTGAGAGGGTTATGAGGGACTAGAAGGAAGAGGAAGGGAGGAAAGTATGCAGGAGAGGGAGAGAGGATGATGTGAAGAAAGCAAGATCGATAAAAAAATGATAAATAGATTGAGATAAGGAGAAAGAGGAATTGCAGGAGGAGGAGGAAGAAAGTAGGAAGTGAAGAAAGCAAGATAGATTAAAAGAAAGAATGAGAGAAAGATTGAGAATTATAAGGAAGAGGAAGAAAGGAAGAAAAGTATGAAGGGGAATAGAAGAAGGAAGAAGTGGAGAAAGCGAGATAGATCAATAGAAAGCGTAAATATAATAGAAAAAGAGGAGAATGGAAGGAGTGAAGAAAAGAAAGAAGGGAGGAATAAAGCAAGATAGATGAAAAGAGAGAATACAGAGAATAAAAAAAAGAGGAAAGAAAAGGAAAGAAAAGATAGAATGAATAAATATAAGAAAAAATGAATAAAGGAAGACATAATAAAGATTGGAAGGTATTATATATGGAAGGAAAGGAAATGAGAAAGCAAAAAAAAAAAACATAAAAGATAAAGCAAACAGATAGAAGACAGGAACGAGACAAAAATAAAAGAATGAAAGAAAGGAAGGAAAAAAATGAAAGGGCGTTGATAAGGAAAGAGCAAATAAGGAGAGAGAGAGAGAGAGAGAGAGAGAGAGAGAGAGAGAGAGAGAGAGAGAGAGAGAGAGAGAGAGAGAGAGAGAGAGAGAGAGAGAGAGAGAGAGAACGATGAATCAGCCAACATCTTCTGCATCTTTATCAGCCTCACCTTCCTGTTCCTTCTTTCTCGACCCTCTTCTCTCCTTCTCTGTGGCATCTTCTTTGCGTCTTCCTTATTCACTCGCCTTTGGAAGAGAGGAGAGAAGAAAGGAAGAAAGAAAGTAAGAAAATGAAATTACGAAAGAAGAAAAGAAAAAGAAAAAGACAGGATAAGATAGTTGTGCTGAGTGAGTAATTGGAAAATATCACGAAAGGAGGAAGAAGGTAAGAAACGGGGTCAGAGAGAGAGAGAGAGAGAGAGAGAGAGAGAGAGAGAGAGAGAGAGAGAGAGAGAGAGAGAGAGAGAGCGTGACAAGAAAGAAACAGGGAAGAAAATACAGGTAGAGAACAGGAAAAAATGATTAACCGTTGGAGGAAAAGAGGAGGAGAGAGAGGGAAGAGGAGAGAGAAAGGAAGAGGAGAAGGAGAGAAAGAGGAGAGGGAGGGAAATGAGGAAACAGAAGACTGACATGTGTGACAGATGTATAGATCATGTTCAGGGTTGAGAGAGAGAGAGAGAGAGAGAGAGAGAGAGAGAGAGAGAGAGAGAGTCAGTCATCAAGATAATACTAACTAAAGATCTGACCGGTAACAATTTTCATTCCTACTCTCGCGCTCTCTCTCTCTCTCTCTCTCTCTCTCTCTCTCTCTCTCTCTCTCTCTCTCTCTTTCTTTCTTTTATTTAACACGGTGCGAAGGTTGGTGATGGTGGTAGATAAGGAAGGGAATGGTGGGGGCTGCGGCGGCTGGCGGTGGTGGTGGTGGTGGTGGTGGTGGTGGTGGTGGTAAATACGGTGTTTTTATAGTGATGGCCTGTTAGTTATGTAGTTTGTAGATGTGTTTTGGTTATGGGTCTGTGTGGGTTGATAATGTTAGTTGTAGTAGTAGTAGTAGTAGTAGTAGTAGTAGTAGTAGGAACGAGGCGAGTTCATACATTATGCAAGTTTAAATTCCTTTCTCATTCCTCTTGTTACTATTTTTTTGTTGATGTTACTGTTGTTTGCTGTTTTTGTTTTGTTTTGTTGCTGTTTTTGTTGTTGTTGCTGCTTGTAATGATCTTTCCTAATGGACTTACTGACAAACAAAACCGCATTAAATACTCTCAGTCCCACGTAATTTGGGTTGTAGGTAAACCCATACAGGTAACACACACGAAAGGAACAGGTAAACTAGATAACAGTGATGCTGATGGTGCTGATAGTGTTGATGGTTTAAGTGGATGGTGATGGTGGTTGTTGTTGTGATAGTATACGTCGAGAGAGATATATGGAGAGAAAGTAAGAGAGCGAGAGAGAGAGAGAGAGGGTGAGATAGAGAGAGAGAAAACAAGATAGATGGATGGTGCTTTTAATGATGATGTCGGCTGATGAATATAGTGACACGTATTAATGATGGTGAGGATTTACCTGTGGCTTACCTGGAAACAGCGATAATGGCAGGTGAGCCGATGAAGGTTAGGAAATGAGAAATGGGAAAGGGGAAGGAGAGGGAGACAAGGCACGAAGGGAAATGGAGGTAACTTGTCGTGGGTAGGGATAGGTAGGGATAGGTTGGTAGGTGGGTTGGGATAGGTAAGTGGTTGTAAGAGGTAAGGATATATAGGTAAGTGACATGGAAAGGTAGAAGGTAGGTAAGGTAAGTATGGAAATGAAAGTACTAGTCGTGGGTAGGGAGAGGTTTTTAAGTGGGTTATGGGTAAACGGTTGTAATAGGTAAGGGTAGATAGGTAAGTGGCATTGAAAGGTAGGAAGGAAGAAAAGGTAGACAAGGTATGTAGGGAAATGGAAATGGTTTTAGTGGGTAAGGAGAGATGGGTAAGGGGGTCAGAAGTGGCGGTTGGTGGATGGGCAGGTGGGTAAATGGTTAACGATGGAAGGAAGAGAAGAAATTTAGGACGAAAAGGAGGATGAGGAATGTAGAGAAAGGAGAATGGTAGTAGTGTATTGGTAGATGGTCAAATGGTGGTGGGCAGGTGGGTAGGTGGATAGTACAGGTAAGTGGGTGAATGGTTGAAATAGAAGATAAAGTAGAAAAATGGATGTGGTTGTAGGGAGAAGGTAAAGGTGGTTGTGGTGATGGGTAGATGAACAGGTGGATAGTATCGGTAACTAGATGGTAGGTGATTGTTTAAAAAAAAAGGAAGATGGAGGGAAGAAAATAAAAATGGTTGTAGCAGTGGTGGTTGTGGTAGTGGTGGTGGTGGTGATGGTTGACAGGTGGTTAGGTGGTTAGAAGGTGGTTTGTTGATTGTTGAACTATTGAGCGAAAAGGTTGTATTAGTGGTAGTATTGGTGATGGTGGTGGTAGTAGAAGTGGTTAGGTGGGTAGATAGTACATATAACTAGATGGAAATAAATAGGTAACTAGATGAAAGTGGATGGTAGAAAGAAAAGAAAGATGGAGTATGTTAAGAAATCAGACCGGTTGTAGTGATGGTGATGGTGATGGTTATAGTAGTGGTGGTAGTGGTTGTCAGGTGGGCAGGAGGGCATACCTGGGCAGCAGCAGTGGTCAGGTGAATGCCGTGATTTATGGGCGCGTGGGTCCCAGGTGGGGTGTAATGAAGGCGATAATTATAGAGGCTCGGTCACCTGGATTTACGGCGCCCAGGTGAGAGTGGGTCTGGCGAGAGAGAGAGAGAGAGAGAGAGAGAGATTAACAGTACCACAAAGCAAGAAGCAGCAGACAGCAACACAGACAGACAGGCAGACGGGGTGAGAGAGAGAGAGAGAGAGAGAGAGAGAGAGAGAGAGAGAGAGAGAGAGAGAGAGAGAGAGAGAGAGAGAGAGAGAGAGAGAGAGAGAGAGAGAGAAAACAGAGAAAACAGAGACACACACACACACACACACACACACACACACACACACACACACACACACACACACACACACCTGTCAGCCAACATAAATTGCCAGACGAACTGGAAACAAGGAAAACGAAGAATGCGCAGACGTTGAAAAAAAAAGGCGCCGAGAGAGCATGAGGGAAAAAAAGGTTCAGCTCGCACATTAAAGCCTAGAAACAGCACACGAGGGTCGGGCTGCGTCGTAAACAGGTACTGACAGACACACCGGCAGACAGGAGGGCAAGAGCAGACAGACAGACAGACGGGTGGGCAAGTGGGCAAGGAAGCAGACAGACAGACATAGAGTAGACATACATACAGGCAATCATCGAGGCAGGAGGAGATATAGACGGATAGACATAGAGAGATAGACAGACAGGCAGACAGATAGACACAGACAGACAGATAGAGGCAAGCAGGTAGCAAGGAAGTGGGTGAACGGTTAACAACACAGATCAATAGACAGACAGACTAACAGACAGATAGACAGGCAAAGAGACGGATAACCAGACAGGGAGAGTAAGGAGAAACAGACAGTCACGATAGAAAGTAAAGACAGCGAGGCAGAAAAATATATTAAAAGCATGTAAAAAGGCAGACAGACAGACAGACAGACAGGGAAAGAGACGGATAACCAGACAGGGAGAGTAAGGAGAAACAGACAGTCACGATAGAAAGTAAAGACAGAGGGCCAGAAAAAATAGATTAAATGCATGTAAAAAGGCAGACAGACAGACAGACAGACAGACAGGCAAAGAGATGGATAACCAGACAGGGAGAGTAAGGAGAAACAGACAGTCACGATAGAAAGTAAAGACAGCGAGGCAGAAAAATATATTAAAAGCATGTAAAAAGGCAGACAGACAGACAGGGAAAGAGACGGATAACCAGACTGGGAGAGTAAGGAGAAACAGACAGTCACGATAGAAAGTAAAGACAGGCAGGCAGAGAACTAGATTAAAAGCATGTAAAAGGGCGGATAGATAGACAGACAGACAGACAGACAGACAGACAGGTGCTTTACGTTTTTATGGAGCAGGAAGTCAAACAGACAGCACAGTCGTAACTTTCTAGGGCAGGAAGTTCGACAGACAAACAGACAGACGGGCAGACGGAAAAGCAGGCAGGTAGTTATACAATGATTTACTGTTTCTTAGAAATAGGGAAGAGGAAAAGATACACAGACAGACAGACAGACAGACAGACAGTTAACCTTCCCCGGCGACCACTGACCACGGGATGCCTGAGGAAGAAGAGAGGAAATGATGGGGGGAGGAGGAGGAGGAGGAGGAAGAGAGTGTGGCTGAGGTCAGAGGTTGTAGCGACATGGAAAATAATATCATCATCATAATCATCATCATCAGTAGTAGTAGTAGTAGTAGTAGTAATGCCAGAAAGAAAGGAAATTAAGGAAACATAGATCGAAGAAATTGAAGGATGGAAGTAAAGGAATGGACAAGAAGAACGAAAGAAGGAATGGAAGGAGGAAAAGAAAGATGGAGGAAGGAATAAAGGAATAGAAGGAATGGAAGAGGGTGGAGGAAGACCAGGAAGAGGAAGAAGTAAAGAAAGGATGAAGGGGAAGTGAGAGAGGGATGTAGGGGAGGAGAGGGGAGGGAGGGGAAGGCAAGTGGAGGATATGGTGTAGGGAAAGGGAGGAAGAAGAGGAAAGGAAATGGAGGGAGGAAAGGGAAGCTGAAGCAAGGGATGGAGGGAAGGGAGGGTAGGTGGAGGAAGGAGTGGAGGGAAGGGAGTGTGAGTGGAGTGGAGGAAGGGAGGGGAAGGAGGGAAGAAAATGAACAGGAGGAATTGAGGAAGAGATGAAGGGAAGGGAAGGAAGCTAGATGAAGGGGTGGAGGGAAGGGAGGGTAGGTGGAGGAAAGGGGGGAGGGTGGAGGGAAGGGGGGGAGGGGCAGGTTTGGTCAGCCCGGGCCGGCCTACCTCCACAACATTCCTGAGTGGGATGGTTTTGTTTTTTTTCTCCTCCTCCTCCTCCTCCTCCTCCTCCTCCTCCTCCTGCTGCCTCGTCTTCCCCGTTTGGTTCAACCTCTCCACCTCTCGCTAATTTTTATTTTATTTTATTTCTTCCTCATTCTAGGATTTTATATTTTCCTTTATTTGTATTTATCGCTTTGCTTATTTTTTATTTTCATTTTGTCTTTCTTTCTCTTCTTTCTTTTTCTCCTTTTCTCTGCATTTATGTGTGTGTGTGTGTGTGTGTGTGTGTGTGTGTGTGTGTGTGTGTGTGTGTGTGTGTGTGTGTGTGTGTGTGTGTGTGTAAAATCCATGAGATATAATTTTTTTTATGATAAATTTACGTTCTCCTTCGCCTCCTCCTTATTATCATCGTCATCATCATCATCATCACCACCATCCTCCTCCTCCTCCTCCTCCTCCTCCTATTATTGCATCAGGGTTGAATGAAAAAAACCCTCCTGGAATCAAAGTTGGAATTGCCTTTGGAATAATCTACATAATGACATTTGGGATCGTCCTGCTGTTGGGCTGAAAATTGGGCTACTTTCGGGGGCATAGATTGGGCTACTTTCCGGGTCATGGATTGGGCTACTTTTCGGGTCATGGGTTGGGCTACTTTCGGGGGCATGGACTGGGTTACTTTTCAGGGCATGGGTTGGGCTATTTTCGGGTATTGATTGGACTATATTCGGAGGCATGGACTGGGCTACTTTTGGGGACATGGATTGGGCTACTTTCGGGGTATGGATTGGGCTACTTTTGGGCGTGGATTGGGCTACTTTCGGGCATGGATTGAGCTACTTTTGGGCATGGATTGGGCTACTTTTGGGCATGGATTGGGCTACTTTCGGGCATGGATTGGGCTACTTTTGGGCATGGATTGGGCTACTTTCGGGGCATGGATTGGGCTGTGTGAGGCACGTCCCTAGAGTCCCAACCCTTTCCTTGTCAACTCTTATGGCAGAAGTTCAGGTAGCGTTTTTTTTTTGCCTGTAGGTCTCTGTCTTAGGGTCGTGGGTCTCTCTCTCTCTCTCTCTCTCTCTCTCTCTCTCTCTCTCTCTCTCTCTCTCTCTCTCTCTCTCTCTCTCTCTCTCTCTCTCTCTCTCTCTCTCTCTCTCTCTCTCTCTCTCTCTCTCTCTCTCTCTCTCTCTCTCTCTCTCTCTCTCTCTCTCTCTCTCTCTCTCTCTCTCTCTATCTCTCTCTCTCTCTCTCTCTCTCTCTCTCTCTCTCTCTCTCTCTCTCTCTCTCTCTCTCTCTCTCTCTCTCTCTCTCTCTCTCTCTCTCTCTCTCTCTCTCTCTCTCTCAGGTGTGGTGGTTTATGCTATTAACTGGTGATTGTCGGACGAGGTGGATTAGGTGGTGGATGGGTGGAGGTGGTAGGTGGAGGCTAAGTGGGTGCAGGCGACTGGGTGAGGGGTTATGATTAGTGTAGGTGGTAGGTGGGTGGGTGTTGGTAATGGGTATGTAAGTGGGCGTAAGTGGGTGTTGAAGGTATGTAGGTATTGGTATGTGGATTTATGTGGGTGTAAGTGGGAATGGGATGATGATAGGTGGGCGGGAATGCCTTGTGTAAGTGGTAAAGTGGTGTAAATAAGTGGCGAATTCATGTACGTGGGTGTAGATGGATATAGTAAGTGGATAGTAAGTGGAGCAAAAAGTGGATGGGAAGTGGATGCAGGTGGGTGATTTTTCGTGTAGATGGTAAGTAGGTGGGTGGTAGTGATGCTGTAGATGGGAGATAATGCTTACTGATAGTGATGGGAGGGTGGTGGTATTGATGTCAGTGATGGTGATGGGACAGTGATGGTGGGATAGTGGTGGTGGGACAGTGGTGGTGATGGGATAGTGACGGTAGTGGTGGTAGTGGTGTCAGCGTGTTTGTGTGTGTGTGTGGGGGTTAGTGGTTGGTTAGTGGTTGGTTAGTGGTGGGTTAGTGGCGGGTTAGTGACGGAGGCTACTTAGTGGAGTCACCTGTATATATCTGACCAGGTATCACCCTCTCCCTCCCTTCACCTTCCTGCCAGGGCAAAGGTATCACTAACGAGGGACAGGTAGGGTGGAAAGGTGTGTAGCAATGACCTTTCAGTACCTCAATTCCCTTCCTTCCTTCCTTACTTTTTTTCTTTCTTTCTTTCTTTCTTTCTTTCTTTCTTTCTTTCTTTCTTCTTTCCTTCCTTGTCTTCTTACATATTTTTATTCTCCACTTTCATCTCTCTCCTCTTTATCCTTCTCAACCTTCTCCTCCTCCTCCTCCTCCTTCTCCTCTTTAATTTTGTCCTATATATTTATCGTGTCATCCTGCGCTTCTTTCTCCTTTTATTATTTTTTTTCTTCTTTTTCTTCTTCGGCCTTTATCCTCCTCCTCCTCCTCCTCCTCCTCCTCCTCCTCTTAACTACCGGTTTAAGAAAGGTGATATGGTACAGAGGACAGGATTATTTTTTGCCCTTCTAATCGAGTCATCCGTCACTTGAACAACTTTCCTGCGAAATTAGTTAATGCTAAAACGATCACAGCCTTTAAAGATCGCGTTGACTATTCCTTCATCCACTCATCCCACCAACTATCTCCACCCTTCCACCTACCTATCATTTCCAGCCTTCCATCCACCCATCCACTCACCCGGCCACCCATCCACCCTTTCACCCATCCACCCACCTACCTACTCCCCGCTCCTCTGGTCTAATCTATAATTGTTTACCTTCACGAGTCGCTGATAAGACAAAGATAAAAGAGCCAATATAAACAGAGGCTCCGGGCGCACCTTTCCGACCCCGCCAATGATAATCAGGGTGGAGGGGCAAATAAAGGCTAGCGTTCATGCGAGTCTTTATTATACAAGCAAACACCGACTTTATTTATCACACACACAAATATTGACTTTATTCCTCCCTGTTAACCTCGGCTTTGTCTTGTATTCGTTAGCGTGAGTGATAAGGAGGGAGGGAAGGAGAAAGGGAGGGTGGGAAGATGGGAGAGGTGCGGAGATGAAGGAAGGCATGGAAAGAAAAAGGGAAGAGGAGTGGAAGCTGGGAGGACGAGAGGAAGGAAGGAAGGAAGGAAGGGAGGGATTGAAATAGGGTGGGAGAGAAATTGAGGCTGGGAGGAAAAGAGGAAGGAAGACAGGGAGGGAAGGAAGATGGGAGAGTCGTGGAAGCTGGAAGGAAGACAGGAAGGAAGACGAAAGAGAGATGGAAGCTGGGAGGAAGGAAGGGAAAAGGAGGAGGAGAGAGAGATGAAGCTGGGAGGAAGAGATGAAGGAAATAAAAGTATGGATAGATGGGAGAGAAGAGAAAGATGGAACTGGAGGGAAGAGAGGGAAGGATGAAGGGATGATGGGAGGGGAAGGGAAACTAAGGGAAAATAAGAGAGTGCGAGGAAGGAAAGAATAGAGAAAGAGAGAGAAAGATGGATGAAGGAGGCAGGTGAGGTGGAATAAGGTGAAAGGTGGAAAAGGTGAGAGAAAACAGAGAAAGCGATAATTGATGAAGGGGGAAAAAGAAAAAAGGAAAGACACGAAGAGAGGAGTGAAAATAGAGAAAATCAAATGAAAAGAAAACAAAAGGGTGAAAGCAGAGAAAAGTTGAGAAATAAAAGGAAGGAAACAGACAAGCAGGAGAAAGAGACGAGAAGCGAGACATACAGAGAAATAAAAAGAACAAACAAAAATAACAGAAGAGAGTCAAGAAGATAAAACTCAGTGAAAAAAAACGAAAACTAAATTAGAAGGACGGTGGAAAAAAAAAATATAAAAATCGAATGGACGAGGATGAGAAAAAGAATGAAAAGGGAGAAATGAGAGAAAAAGAGAAAGACGGAGGAAGAAAGAAAAGAAGTTACAAGGTGAAAAATATGGAGGAAAAGAGAGAGAGAGAGATGACCTGCCAAGCATTCCTTACCTAGAGGAATATACCACGCTCTCTCTCTCTCTCTCTCTCTCTCTCAGGGTGGCAGGTTGGTTAAAGGTATTTATAGACTACCACCGTGTTCCTCCCACATTCTCTCCTCCTCCTCCTCCTCCTCCTCCTCCTCCTCCTCTTCCACTTCCACCTAGTCCTCCTCTTCCACCTCGTCTTCCTGCTCGCTGCTTCTTTCTTCCTCCTCTTTATGTTTTTTCCTTGCATTCTTTTTTTTTTTTTACTAATCTTTTCATTGCATATTTTTTCTAAACTTCCATTTTGCTTTATTCTTTTTTCATACACGGCACAACAACAGCATCATCAACAACAACAGTACCAACAACAACATCAAGAACAACAACAACAACAACAACAACAACAATTACTACTACTACTACTACTGTTGTTGCTGTTGCTGCTACTACTACTACTACTACTTCTACTTCTACTACTACTACCGCCTCCTCATCCCTTTTTCGTATCTACTAATCGCATTGACTTTTTTTTTATCCTCCTTCTTCCTGCTCCTCCAATTCCTCTTCTTGTTCTTCCTCCTTTTCCTCCTCTTCCTCTTTCTCTTCCTCCTCCTTCTCTTCCTCCATTATTTCTGCTGCACTGCATGGCTACTGAATTCCGTTGCTTCTGTTTCCCTTTCTTCTCCTCCCCCTCCTCCTCCTCCTGCTCCTCTTCCGCCTTCTCTTCCTCCTCCTCCTCCTCCTCCTCCTCTTCCTGTTCTTTGCCTTTCTCAGCCTGTCAATTTCGTACTTTTCATTGTTTACCTTCCATTCATATACTTCCTGTTTTCTCTTTTCTTTCTTTCCTTTTTTTTTTCTTTTTCATCTTATTAATTTCTCTATTTTTCTCTTTCAAATTTGACCCCTCTTGCGGCCACCTCTTTGGATTCTTTTTAGGAGCAGCGACTAGCGGGCTTTTTTTTATTATTATTGTTTCCTTTCTTTGAGCCCTTGAGCTGTCTCCTTTGTTGTAAAAAATAAAAATAAATTATCTGTTTTTTAGGTTTTCCTCTGTTCATTTCCTTCGATGTTTTTTTTTTTACTTTTCTTCATTTTATATTATCTCCTCCTCGTCCTCCTCCTCCTCATTACTCTCCTCCTTCTGCTCCTCCTCTCTCTCGTCCTCCTCATCTTCGGCTTTCAGTAATTATATCTTCTTTTCTCTTGTTACTTTTCTTCCTTTTAGTTTTTTTTCATTGTTTACATTTTCTCTATTAATTTTCTCCTTTTTTTATATTTTTTTTGTTATTTATTTGCTTATTTTCTTTATATTTTCATCAGCTTTTCCTTATTCTCCATCATCCCTTCCTCCTTCATTACCTCCTCCTCTCTCTTCCTCTTCCTCCTCCTCCTCCTCCGCCCCCCCCATCTTTTTCTCCTCCTCCTCATCTTCGACTTTCCATAATAATATTGGCTCCCCCCTCATCTCGTCTTCCCCTGGTTATTTTCTGATATTATATTTTTTTAGTTTTGGTTCACTTTTTTTTTACCTGCTTGAGTGTACCTGTTCCGCCTTCTCGCATGTGTCTATATTACCCGTGTACAGCTAGGCGCGGGACGACCTCTGCGCACCTTTGCATGTACATAAGTCGATACGCACACAGACACTTTAGGGTAGGTCAGGATTTTGAAAGCGTGTGTGTACGTGTGTGTGTGTGTGTGTGTGTGTGTGTGTGTGTGTGTGTGTGTGTGTGTGTTAGGGTAGGTCAGTGTTTTGAGTGTGCTGGAGGGGGGTGTGTGTGTGTGTGTGTGTGTGTGTGTGTGTGTGTGTGTGTGTGTGTGTGTGTGTGTGTGTGTGTGTGTGTGTCTGTTAGGGTAGGTCAGTGTTTTGAGTGTGCTGGAGGGGGGTGCGTGTGTGTGTGTGTGTGTGTGTGTGTGTGTGTGTGTGTGTGTGTGTGTGTGTAATAGTGGTAATAATGATAACAACAATAATAAACAAAAATGAATGCCTCTGTATGTCTGTCTATCTATCTGTCTGTCTGTCTGTGTCTGTGCAAGAGGATTGTTGTGCTCTTGAATAGGCCTTACATATTTGGAGCCGGGTGTGGGAGGGAAGGTAGTGATTCGGTTGATGAGGAATTGGTTGAGTACGAAGCTGGGTTGGGTTAGGAGGAAGAGGTTCAGAGAGCATGTGGTGGGGGTTCGATGAGGCGGGGGGGAGGTGGTAGTGGTGGAGGTGATGGGGGTTAGGGGTCGGTGGTAGGGGAGAGGGAGGAGGGATGATGTATTTTAGAGCTATATTGAATGTCTTTAGTTAGTTCAGTGGGCGTGTGGTGGGGGTTGTGGTGGGGGGGGGGGGAGGAAGGTTGTAGTAGTGGAGGTGATGGGGGTTAAGGGTTGGTGGTAGGGGAGAGGGAGGAGGGATGATGTATTTTAGAGCTATGTTGAATTTCTTTACTTAGTTCAGTGGTGGGGGTTGTGGTGGGGGTGAGGAAGTTGGTAGTCGTGGAGGTGATGGGGGTTAGGGGTCGGTGGTATGGGAGAGGGAGGAGGGAATATATATTTTAAAGCAATGTGGAATCTCTTTTAGTTAGTTTAGTGTAGTATACAAATCATGCGTCTGTATGTAACGGGGAAAGAGTAGAAGTGATGTGCTGTAGATGCTGATTCGGTGAGATGGTTGGGCTTGTTTCTTTGCTACCAACAAGTTAATCCTCGGTACAATCTTTGAAAGCCGAAACCGAAGTATTTTGAGAAACCAGTATGTAACACCAAAATTCCTCTCCCGTACCCTGGGGGCTACGCGTACCCCAGGTTGAGAACCCATGTGCTACGGGATAGTGTGGCTTTTTCTCTTGTGTAGTGTGGTGGTATGTGCTGCAATGTGGATATGTTGTGGAATGTGGTGTGGGCCAGAGGGGTGAGATGGTGTGTGTATGTGCTATGTAGTCGTGTGGTAGAGCTAGTATACGGTTGGGGTATGTGGCAGGAGGGTTAAGGGTTTAGAGAGAGAGGTGGGTATGTGGTGTGGGGCAGATAATAAAAATGTGAGGTGGTGAGGGTATATGGAGCTATGTCGTCGTGTGGTCGAGCTATGTTGTTGGGGTATGTGGCAAGCGAGTTAAAGGCTGGGAGAGAGTGGTATGTGGTGTGGGTATGTTTTATGTGGTCGCGTGGTGGAGCAAGTATGTTGTTGGGGTGTGTGGTATGCTGGTTCAGGGTTCAGAGAGAGTGGGTTCGGCCAGGCGGGTTCTGGGTGGGTCACATTTTTCGGCGCCACCCCGTGATTTAGTGTAATTACTAATTTTCACACCTAACAGCCCACTCACCTGCCCACACCCCATTCCCCCCACTTCTCCTACCCCCCCTGACCCACTCCCCATCCCAAAGACTCCACACCCATCCACCTGACCATTCCCCCTCTTTTTTACTCCACTTCCACTCCTCTGACTCCCTTTGATTCCACACTCACTACCCCTGACCCACTCCCCATCTCAAAGACTCCACACCCATTCCCCTAACCATTCCCCCTCTTTTTTACTCCACATCCACTCCTCTGGCTCCCTTTCCCTCCCTTTGATTCCACACTCACTCCCCCTGATCCACTCCCCATCCGAAAGACTCCACACCCATCCCTCTAACCATTCCCCCTCCTTTTTACTCCACATCCACTCCTCTGACTTTCTTCCCCACCCTCTGATTCCACACTCACTCCCCTTGACCCACTCCACCCTTGCCTACACACCCTCCCTGATCCACTCCCCCCTCTTTTACCCATTACACAGATACCCTCAGCTCCCTTATCCATTGTCCACCCCCCACCCTCACCTTCTTGACCCACTCCACCTTGATCCACCCCACTCTGACTTCCCTCTCCCTTACCCATTCCACATATACCCACTACTCCGTTACCTACCATCTCACTCCTTGCCCTTGTTGTTGTTGTTGCTTACCCACCCATTCCACCTCCCTTACCTACTCCACCCCTATTCCTCCATACTCATCTACCCATCCCTCTTCTTTCCTTTCATTCATCCACCTCTCCATTATGTTTATTAGTATGTGAACTCATCCATGTAAATACTCACTCATCTTGTCTATTACTATTATTCAACCATCTACATCCACGTAACCTATTCCACTTCAATCATATCCACATCCACCCACGTTTACACTCCACCTTTGCATTCACTTGTCCGCTCATTCATCCACCCACCCAGTCTAACCTAACTTAATCTTTCCAGTTCAACCATCCACTTATCCACTCCCACTCCTAAAGGTCCACAGTATCCACCCACCCACTAATATACACCCACACCCACTCATCCACCTACCCGACCTTACCTAATCTAACCAAACCTTATCTGTCCACCCATCCACCTATCCACCCCCACTCCCCCTAAAAGGCTACAGTCATCCACTCTCTCTTATATACACACACACTCTCTCTTCCACCCACTATTTTCCACCAACCCAACCTAATGTGATTTTCTAACCTTTCCCTTCCACCCATCCACCTATCCACTCCCACCCCTCTAAAAGCCACCAGTTATCCACCCTCTTTTATATACACACCCACACCCTCCTTCTTCCACCCACTCTCTTCTATTTACTCTTCCACTCTCTCCTATCCACACACTCCATTCTCCTCTTCCACTTAAGTGATTGATTTTGACCCCTATTCTCTCTCTCTCTCTCTCTGTGTGTGTGTCTGTCTGTCTCTCTCTCTCTCTCTCTCTCTCTCTCTCTCTCTCTCTCTCTCTCTCTCTCTCTCTCTCTCTCTCTCTCTCTCTCTCTCTCTCTCTCTCTCTCTCTCTCTCTCTCTCTCTCTCTCTCTCTCTCTCTCTCTCTCTCTCTCTCTCTCTCTCTCTCTCTCTCAACTTCCTCTTCGTTCACAGTTTCTCTCATCCTTCACATCCATCCCTCCTCCTCCTCCTCCTCCTCCTCCTCCTCCTCCTCCTACCGTGACGTCATGATCAGCTGTTGTTAGCGTCTGTCGGTCATGCACTCAACAGATTATTCACCTCTTTCGTCATGGCTGGCTTTTGTTTTTATTCCTGTCTTTACTTATGTCTTTTTTTCTTAACGTTATTCCTGTTTGCTTAGCGTCGTCGTTGGTGGTGCTGCTGTTGTTGTTGTTGATGGTGGTGATTGTGGTGGTGTAATTATTGTTGTTTATATGTGTTGTTTTAGTGTTTTTTTTGTATTGTTTTGTTTGTGTTCTAATAATGTTTTTTTTGTATAGTTGTTGCTTGTTTTTCTTTGTATCGTTGTTTTCTTTTAGGTCTATGGGCTGATGTTGTTGTTTTTCTTGTTGCTGTCATTGTTGTTGTTTTTGTTTTTCTTCTCTTTTGTTCTTGTTTTCTAGTGTCCTTTGTCTTTCCTTTTCTTTTTTTTTTTGCTTGCTTCCGACAATGATTCTCGCTTCTCCTTTTGACCTTTTCTTTCTTCCTTTCTTCCGTTCTTTCAATATTGATTCTTTCTTCCTGTCTTTCATGCTTCCTCTATCATGATTTTTTTTGTTCATTTGTTTTTCATTTCTTCCTTTCTTTCTCTGTTTTTGTTTCTTCTTTTTTCCTCGCTTTATTTTTTTGGTCTTTTTCCTTATTTCGTTCTTCTATTCTTTATTTCTTCTCTCCTTTCTTATTATATTTTCATTCTTTCCTCCTTTCTTTCTTTCCTTTTTCTTTCTTTCTTCTTTCATTCATTCTTTTCAATTCATTTTCTTTTTCATTTTATATTCTTTCCTTTTTATCATTCATTCATTCAATCATTCATTCATTCTTTCTTTTTTCTGTCTGTCCATCTGTCTGCCTGTCTTTTAGTCTTTATGTCTGTCTGTCTATCTTTATTCTTTCTTTATTCCTTTTGTAACTGTTCTCTAATGCTTTTATTAATTTTCGTGTTTAAATTTTTTTCTTCTGATATCAATATATTCTCAAGTAATGTAATGTCTTTTAAAGTGGCTGTCATCTTGTGTGTGTGTGTGTGTGTGTGTGTGTGTGTGTGTGTGTGTGTGTGTGTGTGTACGAATGACTGTCTGTTTTGCATCATACCGTTTATTACTCTCTCTCTCTCTCTCTCTCTCTCTCTCTCTCTCTCTCTCTCTCTCTCTCTCTCTCTCTCTCTCTCTCTCTCTCTCTCTCTCTCTCTCTCTCTCTCTCTCTCTCTCTCTCTCTCTCTCTCTCTCTCTCTCTCTCTCTCTCTCTCTCTCTCTCTCTCTCTCTCTCTCTCTCTCTCTCTCTCTCTCTCTCTCTCTCTCTCTCTCTCTCTCTCTCTCTCTCTCTCTCTCTCTCTCTCTCTCTCTCTCTCTCTCTCTCTCTCTCTCTCTCTCTCTCTCTCTCTCTCTCTCTCTCTCTCTCTCTCTCTCTCTCTCTCTCTCTCTCTCTCATTTGCTTGCTTTTCTGTCTGTGTGTTTGGTTTTATATCTGTTTTATATCTGTTTTATTCCCGTGTTTCTTTTAGTGGGCTCGGTTTTATTGTGCATCTATTCTCTCTCTCTCTCTCTCTCTCTCTCTCTCTCTCTCTCTCTCTCTCTCTCTCTCTCTCTCTCTCTCTCACCCGCTTAACTCACCTTTCCTGTCTTTTTGCCTGTCTGTCTGTCTGTCTGTCTGTCGGTGTGTGTCGGTCTTCTTAGCTGCTGCCTTTCCTGTCGTGTGTGTTTGTTTTGGGCTTGAGTGTCTGTTTGTCATCCTGCGTTCCTGCCTGTGTGTGTGTGTGTGTGTGTGTGTGTGTGTGTGTGTGTGTGTGTGTGTGTGTGTGTTGCCTTCCTGCTTATGCATGTTCTTTGTTTGTTTTTCTGTTTGTTTTTCCCTTCTTCACCTTTTGTTTGTTTGTGTGTGTGTTTGTTTGTGTTTAATCTTCCACACCTTCCTGTCAGTCTGTTTGTGCATATCTGTTTTTTTTTTACCATGTTTGTGTGTCTAGTTCACTCACTGCCTGTTTGTTTGTTTGTCTAACTCTTTCTTTATTATTTGGCTCTTTGTCTGTCTTTGTCGTTATCTTCCTTCCTGTCTATCTGTCTGTCCATTTGTGTCTGTGTATCTGTCACCTTTTATCTCTTTAAGTGCATTGCTGTCTGGCTGTCTGTCACTACTTACTTCTCTGTTGAAAGAATGAGAAAGGGAGAGCTTGCTGTGTCCGTCTGTCTGTCTGTCTGTCTGGATGGATGGAGTAATGATGGGTGGGTCGGTGGGTGGAAGGAGTGATGGTGGGTGGGTGGAAGGGTGGACGGATCTGTATATCTACTTCTTTTCTGTCTGTCTGTCTGTCTGTCTGTTTGTAAGTCTGAATAAATTGATGTATGAGTGGATGTGTCTGTGATTGGATGACTGTGTGCATGGATGTTTGTTTCTTCTTATTTGCTCTTCTATCTATGCCTGTCCCTTTCTGTCTTACTGGATGAAGGCATGGATGAGAGGATGGATGAGAGGATAGATGTATGAATGGGTGTATGGATTGACGAATATGTGAGTCTTTCCCTGTCTGTCCATTTGCCTGTCTGGATAAAGCGATGAACGAACGAAAGAGTGGAAGGATGGATGAATGGATGAAGAGATGGATGAATGGATGAGAGGATGCAAAAGTGGATGAATAGATGAATGATTAGATGTATGGATTGACGGATGAATGACGAACTCCCCGCCTGTTCATTTCTGTCTGCCGGGGTAAAGGGATGGATGGATGGATGAGTGGATGAGAGGATGCAAAAGTGGATGGATAGATGAATGATTGGATGTATGGGTTGACGGATGAATGACGAACTATGGATGGATGGATGAGTGGATGAGAGGATGCAAAAGTGGATGAATAGATGAATGATTAAATGTATGGGTTGATGGATGAATGACGTACTCCCTGCCTGTTCATTTCTGTCTGCCTCGGTAAAGGGATGGATGGATGGATGGATGCGTGGATGAAGGTTGGATGACTTGCTCTCTGCCTTCAGTACCTTCCCTTTGTTTACCTCACGTCGACCCTCACGCCTCTCTCTTAATTTATCTGACCTCTTACCTCCTCCTCCTCCTCCTCCTCCTCCTCCTCAGTTCCTGCTCTTCCTGTTCCTCCAAGTTTTCTTCCTCGTTTCCTCCTTGTTGTGATTCGTTTTATGTGGCTTTTCTTTTTCTTTCTTTCTTTCTTTCTCTTCCTCTTTGTGTTGGTTTTTCCTTTTCTTGTTCGTGTTGTTCTTCTTCGTTCGTTCTGTATCTTCTCTTTTCTTTTCTCTTTCCGTTATTATTTTATTGTTTCCTCCTCCTTCTCCTCCTCCTCCTCCTTTTCTCTTATCTTTCCTCCACTGCTTTGCTCTCTACCCCTTTCCTCTTTCTTCTCTTCTTGCCCATTCAGCCTTTTTCACCCTCTTCTCTCATTTTCTCTCCTCCTTCATCCTCCTCTACTCTTCTCCTTTATTTCTCTCCTCTTCTCTCCTCTTCCTTTTCTCCTTTTTCCACTTCTTCCTTCTCTTCCTTCTCATTCATTCAGGCGATCCTACCTCCTCCCCCTCTCTCCCTCCCTCCCTCCCTCCTCTTCACCTTTTTAACCTTACCTGTGACCTGTAATTAAAAGGTCAGCCTACCTGTACAGTCTGCCCCCCCGCCCTTCTCCCTGCCCCCTCCCCCCTCTCCCTACCCCTTCCCCCGGCAGGCACAGACTCATCCCCGTGTACGTAAATTAGGTGTACACACGCTTTTGTTCGGTGTGTGTGCGTTTTTTTTATTGTGTACGCCTTTCATCATTGTCATATTTTTTGTGTGGAGGAGGAGGAGGAGGAGGAAGAGAGTACTGTTTCTTCCCATTTGTCTTGTCCTTATAGTAACTCTCTCTCTCTCTCTCTCTCTCTCTCTCTCTCTCTCTCTCTCTCTCTCTCTCTCTCTCTCTCTCTCTCTCTCTCTCTCTCTCTCTCTCTCTCTCTCTCTCTCTCTCTCTCTCTCTCTCTCTCTCTCTCTCTCTCTCTCTCTCGCACACATGTTTTGGTGATAGCTAAGATGAATATTACGCGTTGTCAATATGCTAATGAATGTGTGTGTGTGTGTGTGTGTGTGTGTGTGTGTGTTCTGACCTCATGTATACTAATATCTGTGCCCTCTTGCTGTACCCTTCCTCTTCCTCTATCTCTCTCTCTCTCTCTCTCTCTCTCTCTCTCTCTCTCTCTCTCTCTCTCTCTCTCTCTCTCTCTCTCTCTCTCTCTCTCTCTCTCTCTCTCTCTCTCTCCCCCCCCTCTTTCTTTTCACTGTTATCTTTCCTCACTTCTTCTTTTTTTTCCTCCCCACACACATCTCACCTCCTCCTCATTCCTCCCAATTCCTCTTTTCCTATTCTTTCCTCTTCCCCATACATCTCCCTGCTCTTCTTCCTTACCTCCATAACTTCCTCCTTTCTCTCTACCTCCACTCCCTCTCCTTCCCCCACTTCCTCCCTCCCTCTCATTTCGTTCCCAGTGTCAAAGGGGGGAAGGGGCCGTGCTTCCCTCTCCCCCTCCCCCCTACTCTGGTATTTTGCGTAGCAGTAATTCTGAACCAGGGACGGAATGGAGGGGAAGGGGAGTGGGGTGTCATCTTCTTCCCCCCCCCCTTCCTTCTCCCCTTCCCTCCCTCAAACATGCCCTCCTATACCTGTGCCTCATTTCCTCCTCCTCCTCCTCCCCCTCCTCCTCCTCCTCCTCCTCCTCCTCCACCTGTTCCTCCCTAAGGCAAGGGTGTCTGGTGATGATACAGGGATTCTCTCTCTCTCTCTCTCTCTCTCTCTCTCTCTCTCTCTCTCTCTCTCTCTCTCTCTCTCTCTCTCTCTCTCTCTCTCTCTCTCTCTCTCTCTCTCTCTCGTGTAATGCTTTTTGTGTGTGTGTGGTTCTACGTTTTTGTGTGTGAGACAGCGGTATATATGTGTGTGTGTGTGTGTGTGTGTGTGTGTGTGTGTGTGTGTGTGTGTGTGTGTGTGTGTGTGTGTGTGTGTGTGTGTGTGTGTGTGTGTGTGTGTGTTGTGGGCGTGTTTGGATGCCACAGAACGCAGATGGTCGTAGGTGTGTGTGTGTGTGTGTGTGTGTGTGTGTGTGTGTGTGTGTACCTGAGGGAGCGCTAAGTACCCCCATTACCTGGCTTACCTGGGACTCACCTGCACACCTTGACCATTACGGGAGGGAGGGAAGGAGAGAAGGTTGGAGGAAAGGTTGGAGGAATGGAGGAAGGGTTGGGTGGAAGGAGCAAAGAATGGAAGTTAAAGGAAGGTCTGGAGAGAGAGAGAGAGAGAGAGAGAGAGGAGAGAGAGAGGAGATAGGACAGAGAGGAGAGGAAAGTAAAGGTTTGAGAGGGAGGAAGGAATTGGGGAGGGGAGAGAAGAGGGAGGTAGCGATTTAAAGGGCAAGGTAGAGGTGGATTTTAAAAGGGGGAGGAGGAAGAGGAAGAGGAGGAGGATGGGGGGGGGGGAAGGGGGTCGGTATATTTCTTCTCCGTCCCCGTAACCCAAAGGGAGTGTGAGGAATGTGAATTGTACGTGTGCCCGGAATGTGTAATGATGTGTGTGTGTGTGTGTGTGTGTGTGTGTGTGTGTGTGTGTGTGTGTGTGTGTGTGTGTGTGTGTGTGTGTGTGTGTGTGTGTGTGTGTGTGTGTGTGTGTGTGTGTGTTTGCGGATGTATGGTTCTGTTCGTTTGTTTATTATTTGGTATTAATTTTGTTCCACTTTTTTTTTTTCGATTAGATTGTGGGTTGTGGTTTTTTTTGGTATTGTTGTTGTTGTTGTTTTGCGTGCTTCTTTGCATTAGTTTATTGTATTATTATTATTATTATTATTATTATTATTATTATTATTATTATTATTATTATTATTATTATTATTATTATTATTATAATTATTATTCTTACAATTTTTAATGTTGTCGTCGCATATCTTAACACACATTTGAACATTACAACATTTTCTCTTCTTGTATTTCAGTATTTTAAGTATGTAAGTCTGCATGTCTGTCCGTATGCATGTATTGGTATATGTATGTATGAATGTATGTGTGTATGTGTCTGTATATATGTATGTATATATGGACCGACCATCAGGATCCACCGGGAAGAAGCCTACCGGCGCAATAGGCTGCAATGTAAAAAAAAAAAAAAAAAAAAAATGTATTTCCACATCTATATTTGTGCATCATTATTCGTTTACAAAAGTTAGCTGTGTATGTGAGAACAGAAAACAAACATCTAATTAATTATCTATACCTCCATCCAATCTCTCATCCATGTATTCATCCATCCATTTATCCATATATTCATTCATACATCCTCAATTCAGTCATCCACCTATCCACTTCTTCATCCACTTCCCATCCACCCATTCTCTCTCCACCTACTCATCCATCCTTTCACCCATCCATTCACCCCTTCCTGCCCACCCTCGCCCATGCTATCCTGTGCCCCATCTTGCGCAAGGGGAAAACAGGAGGGATGGAGGGAGGGAGTCACATGATATCCTGCGTGTGGGAGGGATGGAGGGGAGGATGTGGAGTGTGTATGGCACGCGCGGGGCGGAAGTGGTGTGCCGCAGGGGGGAAGGGTGGGGAGATGGGGAGCAAGAGGTTGTGGTGAGGGAAGCAGGGAGAAGGGAGGGAGTGGTGGTGGTGGTGGTGGTGGTGGTGGTGGTTGTGGTGGTTGTGGTGTTATATTGCATCTTAGCTCATTCTTCCTCCCCTACCCATCTATCTCTCTTCTATCTTTATCTATCAAATGTCTATCTATTTTTGCTTATTCTCCCGTTTATATCTATTTATTTGTATAACAGTCTATTTCTAAGCACTTTCTTCCACCCCTTCTCCTCATCTATCTATCTGTGTGTGTGTGTGTGTGTGTGTGTGTGTGTGTGTGTGTGTGTGTGTGTGTGTGTTCCCCTATATAATATCTCATCGAATCATCTCCCACCCATTGTTCTCGCTTTTCCTCTCCCTTTTCTTCTCTCCCTCTTTTCTCCCACCAATCAGTTCAATAATCTCCCCCTGAACCTCTCTCCCTCCCTCTCCCTCTCTTCCTTCTGCTCCTCGTCTTCCATCCCTCCGTCTTTCTTTCTTCTCCCTCTCATATGTTCCTTCCATCTTTCTCATCTCCAGTCGCCCATTCAGTCTTCCCTTTCTCTCACATCCATCCCTCTCCTTCCTTATGTTCGTCCACTTCTTTCAATTATTAAACTCCTCTTTCTTCTCCTTCCTCCTTTCTTCGATTCTTTACTTCCTTTAATACCTCTCTCCCCTTCTGTCAAGTCCCTTCCACCTTCCTCCCTTTTATCCTTCCCTTTCTATTACCCGTACTTACCTAACCTTCCTCCTTACCTTACCTTCTGCCTTGCCTTCCCTTCCCTCCCCCTCCCTCCCTCTCTATAGTAGTTACCTCCACCATATCCAGAGAGGTAGAAATATAAGCCTACAACCCACATTTACCTCAGCCTACTTTTTTTTTTTTTCTACCTTTTGCCTAATTCTGCCTTCACTTAACGATGGACTTTCTTCCTCCCCTTCCTCCTTCTCTTCCTTCTCTTCCTCCTCCTCCTCCTCCTCTTCCTCCTCCTTGTTACCTGGCTCAAGGGATGTTAATCAAAGCCAAGCCCCCAGGTGTGTGTGTGTGTGTGTGTGTGTGTGTGTGTGTGTGTGTGTGTGTGTGTGTGTGTGTGTGAGAGAGAGAGAGAGAGAGAGAGAGAGAGAGAGAGAGAGAGAGAGAGAGAGAGAGAGAGAGAGATTCTCACCCACACATCATACACGGGAAACATTCAATTTAAACACACACACACACACACACACACACACACACACACACACACACACACACACACACACACTAAAGACGGGTCATATTATGGTGCTTTTGTTGTTATTGTCCTTAGCAGGTAGATGTCCTCCTCCTCCTCCTCCTCCTCCTCCTCCTCCTCCTCTTCCTCTTCCTCTTTGTTTTCTTCTTCCTTCACCATCACAAGGATCTACAGCAAAACAACCCTTTATCCTTTCTTCCCTCCTCCTCCTCCTCCTCCTCCTCCTCCTCCTCCTCCTCCTCCTCGGGCATTTCTTTTAGGCCCAACATGGCGTCCTGATCTTAACGTTTAAATAATTACTCTGTTGTGGCGAAAGCGATTGGAGGAGGGAAGGAGAGGGGGAGGGGAGGGGGAGGGGAGATAGGGTAGAGGTGGTTGGGGTCATCTTCAGGGTCATAAGGTCATCTCCAATCAATAGGCCACGATACATCCTCTTCCTCCTCCTCTTTCTCCTCTTCTCCTCTTCCTCTTCCATCTCCTCCTCCTCCTCATTCTCTCTTTGCCTCCTTCTTCCATTCATCCTTCTTCCTTCTCTTTTATCTTTTTATCCTCGTCCTCCTCCTCGTCCTCCTCCTCCTCGTCCTCCTCCTCCTCCTTCTTTTCATTTGGAGGTTATCTTTTATGTGGGAGAAAAAAGAGACGAGGGAGGAGAATAAGATGAGAAAGGAAGGAGAGAGAGAGAAGAGGGAGGGAGAGGAACAATAAGAGATTTGAGAAGATTGTGAGAGAGAGCGTGAGAGAGAGAGAGAGAGAGAGAGAGAGAGAGAGAGAGAGAGAGAGAGAGAGAGAGAGAGAGAGAGAGAGAGAGAGAGAGAGAGAGAGAACAGACAGACAGACAGACACAGACAGACAGACAGACATTTATCAAGACAGAAAAAGAAACAAAAAATCATACAGAGAGAGACACACAAATAGACGAACTGACAGACAGACAGACAGAGAAGCAAACAGACTGGCACACGCATTCACATACACACAGACAGACAGACACAAAAAAAACAGATCCATCAATACAAACACACATACATACAAACATACGCTCAGACAGACAAACGTAAGGAAACACGATCCATACATACATATATACAGACAGACAGACAGACAGACAGACAGACTAATACTGCCCCTGGTATTGCTACGCGAGAGGGAGATAAAAGAAAAGGTTATATTTCTTGCCCCGCAGCGCTCTCTCACAGCAGTGTGGGAGAGAGAGAGAGAGAGAGAGAGAGAGAGAGAGAGAGAGAGAGAGAGAGGGAGAGGGAGAGGGAGGGGGAATTTTCTCTGTCTTGTTTCTCCTGTTTTCTCCTCCTATACTTTTCTCTCACTAAATCTCTCCCGTCTTGTTCCTCCTCCCCTTTCTCCTGCATCCTTCCCTGTGTTTTCCTCCTCATTTCTCCCTCCATAATCCTCCTCCTCCGGTTCCTCCTTTCTTCCCTCCTGATACCGTACACCTCCTCCTCCTCCTCCTCCTCCTCCTCCACTTCCACCTCTTCTTCCTCCAGCCTCTCACCTTTCCTTCTCTCCCTTTCCTCCATAAGGTATTCCTCCTCACCTTTCTTTCATGCATACACACCATTCTCTCTCTCTCTCTCTCTCTCTCTCTCTCTCTCTCTCTCTCTCTCTCTCTCTCTCTCTCTCTCTCTCTCTCTCTCTCTCTCTCTCTCTCTCTCTCTCTCTCTCTCTCTCTCTCTCTCTCTCTCTCTCTCTCTCTCTATCTCTCTCTCTCTCTCTCTCTCTCTCTCTCTCTCTCTCTCTCTCTCTCTCTCTCTCTCTCTCATTTATTTAACATTCCTCAGCTTTCTCTTAAGTCTATTTCTCTTCCTTCTTCTCCCTTCCTCCCCATCCCTTCTTATCTCCTCCCATTCCCTTCCCTCCCCTTCCCTACCCTTCTCTCCATTCCTTATGTACCCATTTCTTCGCACCTTTCCCCCTAACTATATATTCCCTCACACTCTACCCCATCTCCTCCTCCTCCTCCTCCTCCTCCTCCTCCTCCTTCAGTACCTCCTTCTTACCTGTTCCTTTTTTCACACCTGCCCTCAAACTATACTTTTACCCTACGCTTTACCTCTCACCCCTCCTCCCCCTCCTCCTCCTCCTCCTCCTCCTCCTCCTCCTCGCCCCGGTTATGGCGCGGGAGAAGAGGTAATAGCAGGAGTGATGTCGGGGATGGTGACAATGGTAGTGATGTGTGGTGATAATGAAGGGGGAGGAGGCGGTGATGGCGGGAAAGATAATGATGATGATGGTGGTGCTGGTGGTGGTGATGATGGGGGTGGGGGTGGGGTGGGGGTGATGCGTATATAGCGGTAAGTGCGTTAGTGGTGGTGGTGGTGGTTGAGGTGGAGGTGCATTAAGCCCTGGTAATGGGGGGGAAGGTGTGGCGGCGGTGATGAGGCCAGGTGAGGCAGCAATCCCATTACCATATTTTATTATAGTGGTTGACTCCTGGTGGCGGTGGTGGTGGTGGTGGTGGTGATGGTGGGTGATGGTATACGTGGATGCTTGGGTCTCATCCATCACCCAGACAAGCCAACACCACCACCACCACCAAAACTACCACAACCACTACCACCATTTAGGGTACGTTCTTTCTCTCTCTCTCTCTCTCTCTCTCTCTCTCTCTCTCTCTCTCTCTCTCTCTCTCTCTCTCTCTCTCTCTCTCTCTCTCTCTCTCTCTCTCTCTCTCTCTCTCTCTCTCTCTCTCTCTCTCTCTCTCTCTCTCTCTCTCTCTCATATGCATGTATTTGTCAGAATGTGTGTATGTACGTATGTATGTATATATGAATGTATGTATGTATCTATATATGTATGTATGTATGTGCATGCGTAGGTATGTGTATGTGCGTATATATGTATGTATGTAGGTTTGTATTTTTCTTTTTCGTCTTTTTCACCCTTTTTTCTCCATCTTCATCTCTGCTTTTGTTACTGCTACCTTCTCGATCATGTTTGTATGTATGTATGTATGTTTGTATGTATGTATGTATGTGTGTGCAAGCGTAGGTATGTGTATGTGCGTATATATGTATGTATGTAGGTTTGTATTTTCCTTTTTCTTCTTCTTCACCCTTTTATTTCCTCCACCTTCATCTCTGCTGTTTCTACCGCTACCTCCTCCTCCTTCCATTCAGTGCAGGTCACGGCCTCACCACCACCACCACCGCCACCACACTGAAATTACCAGGCCCAGTCGCAATATGTGGAATGAAGAAAAAGTTGCATGGACTCCACTTGACCACTTACCTACGTGTGTTACCTGCCCCACCTGCTTCCACCCCTTCCCCCTGATTCCAACTCCCCCCTGCCCCCCCTGCCCCTCCACCTGGCCTATCCGCCTGGTCACTTACCTACCTCTAGCGCGGCTTTCTTGGCCTCGCCGCTAACCTGTCTGTCTGTTTTCCCGTCGATCCACTCACTCAGTCATCCATCCCCGCCCATCTTCCTCCTCCTCCTCCTCCTTCTTAATGCGTGGTGTGCTTTCTCTCGGTTTGTCTGCCTGTTTGTATGTGTATGTGTGTGTGTGTGTGTGTGTGTGTGTGTGTGTGTGTGTGTGTGTGTGTGTGTGTGTGTGTGTGTGTGTGTGTGTGTGTGTGTGTGTGTGTCTCTCCAATTTTCCTCCTTGTCTCGAGATAATCATGGGAGCAAGGGAAATAGAAATGTGTGTGTGTGTGGGAGAGAGAGAGAGAGAGAGAGGGAGAGGGAGAGGGAGAGAGAGAGAGAGAAAAGATGGGAAGATTGTCATGCATAGAATAGGGCACAAAGGAAAGAGAGAGAAGGGCTTTGGAGGAGAGAGGAGGAGAGGTAGGAAAGGAGGAGGAGGAGGAGATAGGTGGATGAGGGCAAGAGAAGAAGATGCGAGGAGAGACGGATGATGGTTATTAGAGGAAGAAGGGGAAGAGAGGTTAAAGGCAAATAAGGTAAGTGAGAGAAAAGGAAGATGGGTGAAAAATATTTAAAGATGAGATGAGGGAGAGAAAGAAGAAAAGAAAATGGAGAGATGAGAGAATGAGAGACGAAGGAGGGATAAATTGTAATGAGAAAAATAAAGATAAAGAAAGATGAAACAAGATTGTGGGAGCAGGAAGAGGAGGAGGAGGAGGAGAAGGAGGGATGACAGGTAAAGGATGAGATGGGAGGAGAAAGATAAAGAAAAACAGGAAGAGAGAGAGAGAGAGAGAGAGAGAGAGAGAGAGAGAGAGAGAGAGAGAGAGAGAGAGAGAGAGAGAGAGGAAGAGAGGGAAAGAGGAGGAGGAAAGGTGAGAGAAGAAAAGATACACAAGGAGGGAGGAAAGGAAGAGGAGGGAAGAAGAAGAAGGGAAAGAGAGGGTATTAAGGGGAAGGAACGGAAAAGGGAAAGGAAAAGGTGAAAGACGAATGGAAGTGAGGAGAATGAAGAGAAAATGTAGATGGTGGATGGAGGAAGGGAAAGAACAGAAGAGAAAGAAAGGGGAGAAGAGGGCAGAGGAAGGGATGGGAGACGAAAGGAAGAGAATAGAATGTAGAGTGTGAATACGGTGGAAGAAAGAAGGGAATGGGAGGGGAAGGGAAGGGAGGCAGGAGGGGAGGGGAGAAGAGGGGGAGGGGGGATTCACCGTAAGGGATCATGGCTTCCCAATTAACAGGTGACGTGATTTACCTGTCCGGCTCCCCGCTCAGGTGTTTAATGATCGGGGACGTAATTGATGGGCCGACAGGTGAGCCCGGGCGGGGAAACAGGTGTGAGTTTTTTTTTAATTAGCGAAAGTCACCTTGATTAAGTTTTATTCTTTTTCGATGTGATTTGTCTCAGGTGTAACGGTGTGTGTGTGTGTATGTGTGTGTGTGTGTGTGTGTGTGTGTCAAATGTATATATGTATAGATTTATATGTAAAAAAATGACTCCATGTATGTATGTATGTATGCATGTGTGTGTGTATGTATGTATGTATTTCTGTTAATCTATTTCATGTGTGCCGTGTGAGCTAGTTCATTTTCACACACGTTATAAGTCACAGAAGCAAAAAAGAGAGAAAAATAATTAAAAGTAAAGAAAAACGACAGCAATAATAAGATAAAATAAAAAAGAATATTGAAAATTAGATTAGTTGAGATATAAAAATAGTAACATTGAATTTACTGCGTGGGGGGGAGAGAGAGAGAGAGAGAGAGAGAGAGAGAGAGAGAGAGAGAGAGAGAGAGAGAGAGAGAGAGAGAGAGAGAGAGAGAGAGAGAGAGAGAGAGAGAGAGAGAGAGAGAGAGAGAGAGAGAGAGAGAGAGAGAGAGAGAGAGAGAGAGAGAGAAGCAGGTATTGCCCACATCCGGGAGCTGCTACCCATTTAAGCTTTCTCTCTCTGCCCATCGCCTCTGGTCAACACACACACACACACACACACACACACAACACGGCGCCATACTTCACCACCGCTATCTAACACACGCACGGTACCATTACCACCACCACCTCCACCACCTTCACATCCTCCTCCTCCTCCTCCTCCTCCTCCTCCTCGTATCTCTCCATCTCGCAAAGGTCGCGCCGCCTGATCCCGCGTGGAGGGCCGCGAATAAAGCCTTGTAACGCGTGTAGCGCCCCGCCAAGACACGCCGCGGAGAGGGAGGGCGGGGCGGAGGTCACCAAGGAGGCTACTGTGTGAGGAGGTGACTGGGGGAGGAGGAGGAAGAGGGGCGTAAGATGAGGGGATGAGAAGGATGCTGCAGGTGATGGGAGATGGAGATGATTGGGAGACGAGTGTGAGAATGAGTAGGCATGCTGGAGTTGATTGGAAGAGGTGGAGTGGATGCTGGTAATGATTGTAGGAGGAGCAGGAGATGAGGGGTGAGTAGGGATGCTTTAGATGATGAACGAGGAGAAGCGGAGATGAACGTGAGAGGATGAGTCGGGATGCTAGGGATGCTGAAGGAGGCAGAGGATGGGGAGATGAGCGAGAGAGGAGTAGGGATGCTGGAGATGGGAGATGACCGTAGGAGGAGTATGGGAGATGAGCACGAGAAGATAATGGGAAGTGGAGATGATGGAGGAGGATAGGGAGATACTACTGCTATGACTGCTACAACTACTACTACTACTACTTATACTACTTCTGTGATGAATGTAAAAAGATAATCCTATAGTTCATGTTACGTGAAACTAAATAATGATAATGGGAAAAAATGATTATGTAAGGAAATGAAAAAAGGAAGGAAAGAGAACAGGCGAGAAAAAGACAGTTAGAAAGATATGACAAAAAGGGAGTTTGAAAGGAATGATGAAAAAGAGGTTACCGACTATCTAATTAAACTGTGTGTGTGTGTGTGTGTGTGTGTGTGTGTGTGTGTGTGTGTGTGTGTGTGTGTGTGTGTGTGTGTGTGTGTGTGTGTGCCTATGCTGTCTCATGGCACATCTAACCTCTCATCTCCTCCTCCTCCTCTTCCTCCTCCTCCTCTTCCTCCTCTTCCTCCTCCTCCTCCTCCTCCTCCTCCTCCTCCTCCACATGAATTATTAAAGTCATCTCCTCAATACAACAACGTCAAGAATCAATGGGAGGGAGGGAGTGGAGGAAGAGAGGAAGGGAGAGTGAGTGAGAGTTCTTGACATTAATGGAAATAATGATGACGGGGAGGAGGAAAAAAATAATAGGTAGTAGTATCAGAAGTAGCAGCAGTGATAGTAGTAATGGTAGTAGTAGCAGTAGTAGTAGTAGTAGTAGTAGTAGAATTAACAATCATATTTTTTCTATATATTATGTCTACTTTTTTATTTTTCTTGTATTTTTCTTCCTTTATTCAGTCCAAATTTTCCCTTATTTACTTCTTTTCTCTTCGTATTATTTTTCTTATTTTTCTTTTTCCTTTCTTGTCCACATAACTTCTCTTCTGTGTGTGTGTGTGTGTGTGTGTGTGTGTGTGTGTGTGTGTGTGTGTGTGCGTGATCGTGCATGCTTTCTTCTCGACATGATAAGATTAGGTTGTAGCACACACACCAACACACACA
Organism: Eriocheir sinensis; assembly: GCF_024679095.1. Classification (NCBI taxonomy): domain Eukaryota; kingdom Metazoa; phylum Arthropoda; class Malacostraca; order Decapoda; family Varunidae; genus Eriocheir; species Eriocheir sinensis. The sequence goes on along the minus strand of NC_066566.1, from coordinate 6,961,234 downwards.
CACACACACACACACACACACACACACACACACACACACACACACACACATACACGGGAGAAAGTTTGAGTCGCGTGTGAGTAATTATGGAGTTGAGGCTTATTTGGAGAGAGAGAGAGAGAGAGCGAGAGAGTAGTTATTGCCTTATCATTATTAGATGTCCCTCCCCTCACTCTCTCTCTCTCTCTCTCTCTCCAGGGGACCCCATTAATATGTATAATTACCGTTGAAGGGTCAATAGAGGATGAGAAGATGGAAAGGAGGAGGAGGAAGTGGAGGAGGAGGAGGAAGAGGAGGGGGAGGAGGAGGAGGAAAAGGAGGAGGAGGAGGAGGAGGAGGAGTAAGGGTTTGAAAGAGGAACCCTCAATTATTTCATTAGTCAAGCCTCCATCTTCCACTTTCCTCCTCCTCCTTCTCCTCCTCCTCCTCCTCCTCCTCCTCCTCCTCCTCCACCCACACTCGGCATCACTCATTTTTCATTCCTTCTCTCCATAATTCTTCACCACCACCACCACCTCTCACCTCCACCCACTCTTTTCCTCCACTACTTTCTTCCCTCCACTGCCTCCACCCTCTCCCTCCACCTCTCCCTCCACACTCTTTCTCCATACTCTCTCTTGAACCCCCGACGAGATTAATCCACCCACACCTCACACACACACACACACACACACACACACACACACACACACACACACAAAACGGTTATCACTCTTTCTATCTATCTATTCTATCCATCGTTCCTTCTCCACACTCTCCACTCTTTCCTCTTCACTATTGCTGTACTCTTTTGTCTTCTTTATTCCACCTCTTCCACCCTGGCTACCTCCTCCACTCTTCTTAATCCTCTCTTTTACTTTGTACCACTTATCTTCTTCGTCTTCCACCACCACCATCTTCCGCAAACTCCTTTATTTTTCCTCCACTATCTTCATCATTCTTCTTCCTCTCTTCTTCCACCACCACTACCTCTAACACCACCCATCTTCCTTCTCTCGCTCCGTCATCATCACCACCACCACCACTACAATCTCCACCATCTTTTTTTTCTTTCCTCCCTAACCACCACCAATATTAGCATCCATATTCCTTCTCTTTCTTCCTTCCTCACCACCACCACCACCACCACCACCACCACCAGTAGCCTGAAACACACCTGGCCAGTCATGCAGAAAGGTGTTAACGCGTTGCCAGGTGAGCGCGGACAGGTGATCACGCTTATACACCTGGCCTTATCACGCCCTCATCTCCTCCTCCAGCCTCCCTCGTTACGGCGCCCAATTAGTGGTCTGCGTGAGTGGTGAGGGTGGCAAGGGGTGGTTAGGGGGGTGAGGGGGGTGAGGGGGCGGACGAAGGATTGGGGGGATGCATGTGAAGGGAAAAGGAGGAGCAGGAGGAGGAGGAGGAGGAGGAGGTGAATGGGGTAGAGAAGAGGATAGTAAGGTTGTATTTAAATAGAAGAGGATAGTAAGGTTGTATTTAGAAGAGGATAGTAAGGTTGTATTTAGATAGAAGAGGATAGTAAGATTGTATTTATATAGAAGAGGATAATGTGTGTTGTAGTTAGAGAAGAAATTTGAGTGTGTGTGACGTATTTAAAGAAAGGAAAGGATAGAGTGTGACAGTTGTATAAAGAGAGAAAATAATAAAGTGCGTGTGTTGCTGTAGAGTTTGAAGTGCGTGTAGGGAGAATGGGGGAAATAATAGGAAGAGAGAGAAGGTGGATAGAAGGTGATTTGGATAGGGGAGAGAGGATAGGGCTGGTTTACTCATATATATCGGTGATGCGTGAGGGGTGTGGAGGGGGAGGGGATGGGATGGGGGAGGGATGGGAAGAGATTAGATGAAGAGAAAAAGTATGGAGTGTGTTCGTACGTCTGTGTTTCCTTTGTTCTTTTCTCCTTTTTTTCTTTTCTTTTTTCCTTACCTTTGTTTGTTATTTTTCTGCTTGTTGAGTGTAATGCGAAGGTGTTCCATCCGCCCGTCTTTGTCTGTCTGTCTGTCTGTCTGTCTCTCTCTCTCTCTCTCTCTCTCTCTCTCTCTCTGTACATTGAACTCTTGTGTAGCTCAGTTAAAAAGAAGAAAAAAATGTTGGCAATAATTAAACGAGAAGTAAAAAGAAAAGAAGAAACACAAAAAAAGATTAAGAAAAAAAAGAGAAAAGAAGATTAGGAGAAGAAGTAGAACAAGAACAATAATTACAAGAACAAAAACAAGAGAAGAAGAAAAGATGCGTCTAAAGTAGAAAAATAAATAGAGGGAAGAAGAAAGAGAAGAAGAGAAGGATAAATATAAAGAAACAAGAGAAGAAGAAAAGAGAGAGAATGTTAAAATCCGAAAAAAGAAAAATCTAAAAGGAGAAAAAAAATGAAAACAATATCTTGATAGAAAAACCAAGAAGACAAAGAAGAAAAAAAAGTAAAAGAACGAACCAACAGCTGAAGAAAAAAAAGCTGAAGAAGAATGAGGAAGACAAGAAGAAAACGAAGAAGGGACCGTTTTTAATTGACTCAAGCTGTGTTTGTGTGTGTGTATGTGTGTGTTGAGTAATGTAGGTCAGACAAGGAGGAGGAGAAAGAGGAGGAGGAGGAGGAGGAGGAGGAGGAGGAGGAGGAGGAGGAGGAATGAGACCTGTTTGTGGCCAGTGTTAGTGAGTCATGCTTCCCTCCTCTCCCTTCCACCCCTTCTTCCATCCTTCCAACCACCTACTCTCCCTCCCTCCCTCCCTTCTTCATTCCCCTCTTCATCATTTGATCTTCAGTAAATGTTGTGATATTGCTTTTTTTTGCGATGCGATGCGAAGTGTGTGTGTGTGTGTGTGTGTGTGTGTGTGTGTGTGTGTGTGTGTGTGTGTGTGAGAGAGAGAGAGAGAGAGAGAGAGAGAGAGAGAGAGAGAGAGAGAGAGAGAGAGAGCGAGAGAGAGAGAGAGAGAGAGCGCCAGCCAGCACAAAGGAACTCTAGGCAGGTAAACACAGGCACCTGGGGACACAGTAATTAGAGTCGAGGAGAAGGTGGTTCACTCGGGGAGGCGACCGCTTGCTTTCTCTCAGGTAGACGCCGGCAGGGAGGGCAGGGGGTAGGGGACAGGGAGGGTGATGGCAGGAAAGGTGATGGGGAGGCTTGCAAGGAAAGGGAGGGTGGCAGGAAAGGAACGGAAGGTTGATGGGAACGGTGGCAGGGAAAGGAAGTTGGATGTGAAGAGGAAGGGGAAGGGAAGGTAGGGTTGCTGGGAGGAAAGGGAAGGTTGCAGGGAAAAAGTGGGAGGGAGGAAGGGAAGGGAGATGGCACGGGAAGGGATGGCAAGGGATGGCAGGGACGTAAAGGATGGGAGGGGAAGTGGCAGGGGAAGGGAGAGTTGCAAGGGGGAAAGGAAAAAGACAAGGTTATGAAGGTGGCAGGGGGGGAGGAAAGGTGATGGTGAAGCTGGCAGGGGTAGGGACGGTGGCAGGGAGGAGGGGAAGATTGTGGGAAAGTGATGGGGAAAGGTAGAGTTGCAGGGAGGGAGGAAAGGTGGCAGGCGAAGGAAGTGTGGCAGGGAGGGGGAGAAAGATGGTAGGAGAGATGGCAGAGACAGGGAGGATAGGAGGGAGGAAGGGAAGGTTGTAGGAAAGGTGGCAGGGGTGGTAGGGATGAAGGGAAAGGCTGTGAAGAAAGGTGGTAGAGGCAGAGAGGAGGAACTGGAAATGAGGGACCGATGGGAGAGTTGGCAGGGACAGGGAGGAAGGGCAGGAAGGAATAGTCACATTGGGTAGGGAAGGGAAAGCTGAAGAAAAGGGGGGAATGGGTTAACTAGGAGCTTGGCAGGGTGGTAGGGAGGTAAGGAGGTTGACAGGAAGGTTAGCATGGGGAAACAAGAAAACAAGAAGAAAAAGAGGGAGGAAAAAAAGAAGGCTTGATAGGGAAGTTGCCAGAGACGAGGAAATGAGGGAAGGAGTAGGGAAGGGAGAGAGAAGGAAGTGGAGGAATGTCCATGGGGAAACAGGTAGGGTGGAAGGGACAAGTGATCGAAAAGTTGGCAGGGGCGAGGAAGAGGGGAAATGAAAATGAAAATGGAGGGAGAGAGTGATGGGAGGAATGGAAAGGAGAGGAAAGACAAGCATGGAAGGTAGGGAGGAGGAGGAGGGCAGGGTGAAGGAGGTAGACCGGGCAGGGTGACGTATTGCTCTAATTTGGCAGAGGCCGGCAGGGTGATCTGGAGTAGGAGGGTGGAGGGTTGGGAGGGGCAAGGGGTGGGGTCAGTACTGTTAATGCTGTGAGTAGGTCCGTCACACAAGTTATGGGGCTCATGAAGGCGTGTTAATGGGGGGCGCGATAACCCCTTACCTGGTGGGGGTGAGGGGCGGCTTGGGTTGGGGGTGGGGGTGGGGTGGGGGTGACTGGTGTGCCTTGCGGGGATCATCGGGGGCCCGGGAGGTTGGGGACTGGGGGGATTGGTAAGAAGCTGGGAGAGATATCTGCGGAGTAACCCGAGTCTTTTCCCTTAACAACGTGTGTTTGTCTGGTTTTGTCTGTTTTTTTTTTTTTTTTCGTTGTAAAGTTTTTGCCCTTCACCCAGACTTGTAAGCCGGCAACGTGGTGTTTGTTTGCCATCTATTATGTTATGAGCTTTGTTGCCTATTATTTCGTTCCCTCAAAGTGTTCCCTTGAGCCCGGGCAGAGTCGTGCCGGTGTGCCGCGGCGCCGGCCGACCCGCGCCGCAGCCGTACTCTTGTTTGTTGACTTGTCCGTTGTGCTCACGCGGCCGCTTACTCTTCCAGCGTGTAAAGCGCCAAGCCCTTTCAGGGCCATTAAAGCCTCGCCATTGTTGGAAGAGTGAGCTGCCCCGTGACGCAGCCCCATGCAGGCCGTTGACTGCAAGCCACACTAACCCCTGTATTTGTCTTCCGCAGGCGGAGCTGTCCCTGCAGGGCGATGACTTCACGCGGCAGATCTGGCACATGTACGCCACCTTCGAGGAGTTCATAGACCACCAGCAGACCTCTGGAGAAGGCAGCCCCGCCTCCCGCCCCTCCTCGGGGGCCAACTCGGGGACGGAGGCGCCGCCGCCCCCTGCGCCGCCTGGGGGCCTGGGCGCCACCAGCCCGCGGGATGTATTGAGCGGCTACGACGTACAGATTTCTGCCTCCTCCAACCTCGCCGCCTCCCTCACCTCCAGCGCCCCCGCCAGATCCCACATGGCCGAGGTGGCGCTGCCCCCGGGCGCGCTGCCCGCCCCCCACGACACCCGCGCCCCCCGTCCCCACTCACCTCCCGGGGTGCGTGATGACCTGGCGCTGGCCTCGCCCCGGCGCCGCCGCCGCCCCCGGAGGCTGCGTCGCTCGGTGGACAACCCGCTGCTGGACACCATAAGTGCCATCGGTGACCCCGATAGCGACGAGGCCGACCTGTTGCCGCCCGCGCCGCCCCCCTCGGCGTCCTCGTGCTGGGGGCCGCGGCTGCACCCTGACGCCGACGTGGTGGGCTACGCGGGCAGCAACAGCGTGGACAGCGGCTACAAGAGCGCCTGCCCGACGCCCGAGCTGCCTGACCCCGCCGCCTATCTAGAGCACCGCCTCGAGAAGCGCGGCTCCCTCGCCTCCCTCGCGTCCACCGGCTCCTCCTCCGGCAGCGGCAGCGCTTCCAAGCCTCGCATTGCCATGGGCACCCGAGTCATGACCCGCGTCCCCCGCTCCCCTAGCTCCGGGGGCAGCGCCCCTTCCCCCGCCCTCCCTCGCAGGCCAGGCTCAGATGGATCCTACTACGAGCTTGACCAGCTGGCGGGGCTGCGGGGTGGCCTGCTCGGCTCTCCACCGCCCCACGCTACCCCCGCCGAGGTCAGGAACCCAGGCTTCACCCGCTACTCGCCCCGGGGCTCCCCCGCCCCGCAGCGCAATTCCTCCCCTGGTATGCAGCCTTCCAGGGACACCCACGTGTCACGCCGCGCAGCCTCCCCCGCCTCCCCCGAGCGACGGCCCCGCAGCGCCTCAACGGGCTCCCGCTGCTCCCCTGGCACCCGCGGCCGCCGGCCCCCGGGGGCGCTGCGGGCTGGCTCTCCGTTATTGGCGTCCACGGGGTCCCTGCCACGGGCGTCCTCCCCGGGAAGGCGGTCCAGGGCGCGCTCCCCTTCCACCAGAGAGGAGTCACGCCCCCCCACTTCCTGGTCACGCCACTCCTCCCCCGGGGTGGCACCTCCTCCCCGCTCTCTGCGTCGGCCGCCCTCCCCCATCGTTGGCGGCCACCACGACACAGACCTGGCGCTGCTGGAGCGGGAGATCGACGCCCTGCTCTACGGCGACCCACTGGGGCCGCCCGCCGCTTCAGACTACTACGACCTCGACTCGGAGTTTGCGGCGTGCACCTGCCCCTCCGCCTTCACCAGGCCCGCCCCCCCAGGTGAGTCCCGCCCTCCCCCCCTGCTGAGTCAGGGAGGACACGCTACACCTTAACCTTTACAGGTGTGTGTGTGTGTGTGTGTGTGTGTGTGTGTGTGTGTGTGTGTGTGTGTGTGTGTGTGTGTGTTTTATTTGGTAATAATTTAATCAATCAAAGCACATTCAGCTGCCGAGAACAACGAACATCCGGTATTTATCTTTTAAATGAAGCAGATAGACCGGTGTGTGTGTGTGTGTGTGTGTGTGTGTGTGTGTGTGTGTGTGTGTGTGTGTGTGTGTGTGTGTGTGCGTGTGTGTGTGTGTGTGTGTGTGTGTGTGTGTGTGTGTGTGTGTGCGTGCGTGTGTGTGTGTGTGTGTGTGCGTGTGTATATATTTGGTAGGGGGGAGTTCCCCGTCCACACAGGGCTGATGACTGGATTAACTTTGTTCACCGGTTGCTTGACGAATTTTTATCACCACTATATAGCTACACAGGTACGACAACAACAACAACAACAACAACAACATCTACTACTACTACTGCTACTACTACTACTACTACTACTACTACTACTACTACTACTACCACTACTACTACTACTACTACTACTAATGGTGTTACTACTACTGCAGTCCCCATCATTATGCCAACATCATCAGAGTTACTGCAGCTTGGAACATTGGATGTGTAAAAAATGTGTGTGTGTGTGTGTGAGAGAGAGAGAGAGAGAGAGAGAGAGAGAGAGAGAGAGAGAGAGAGAGAGAGAGAGAGAGAGAGAGAGAGAGAGAGAGAGAGAGACGAATAGGACTCTAACGAGGAGTGAAGAAGAAAAAAAGAAGACCTGTAGAGATATGGAGGAAAGGTGGAGCTGAGGAGGGAGGGAGGGAGGGAGGGAAGGAGGGAAAGAGGCAAGTAGTGTGCTTAGTATGCTGCACCATCCTTTCTTATATCCATGGAGGAGTCTCTCTCTCTCTCTCTCTCTCTCTCTCTCTCTCTCTCTCTCTCTCTCGCTCTCTCTTTCTCTCTCTCTCTCTCTCTCTCTCACACACACACACACACACACACACACACGTGGCCTACTCATCAAGGTGACTGGGGAGCGGAGAACAGGGTCAGGGAGGGGCGGCGCCAGGCAGGGGTCCCGCAAGGCTCGCTGTGGTCACCCGCCTTGTTTGTTCTCTTAAGCAACTTGTTGGTTTAGTTAGAGGGGAAAAAAAGTGTGTGTGTGCTTGTGTGCTTGTGTGTGTGTGTGTGTGTGTGTGTGTGTGTGTGTGTGTGTGTGTGTGTGTGTGTGTGTGTGTGTGTGTGTCTGCTGCGTCAATGCGATGTCTTTGTTAGTGCTGTTGTTAATGTGCTGATTGATGTTACTATTTCTACTCATTGTACCACTAATTACTGTTACTTCTACTACTATTACTACAGTTACTACGATTACTACCACCACTACTGATATAATTACTTATACTATTGATTTACCACTCATTTATCTCCCCTCCCTTCCCTCTGACTTAACTAATTCACCAGTTTTTTTTCTTTTTCTTTCTCTCCGTCTGTAATTCTTCATCTCATACGCTCCCTTTATCTTTAAACTAATGTCCTCAGTCTTAGCCTTTAATATTTCCTCGTCTTTCCTTCTAACATGTCTTTTTTTATTTAATTTTAGGCAGTACGAGAAATAGAACGTTTTTTTTTTTTAGTGTGTACGAGGTTCAAATACGTATGATACTTCTGCAACCAATTATATTACTACTACTACTAATAATAATAAGAAGAAGAATATGAAGAACAAGAATAAGAACAACAGTAACATTAATAAGAACAACACTATTATCTGAAGGCAAAGGAATGCGGTTTATGACTGGATAGAAAGTACTACACAGAGTGGCAGTGAAGGGATAGTTAAGAATTATAATTATTAGCTGGAAGGAGAAAAAAAAACGGCAAATAAAAAGAGAAGCTGAATGGATAAATTAAATGTTAAGTAAAAACGAATGGGGGAAAGAAAGAAAGATAGAAAGGAAGGAAAGTTAGAAAGGGGGAAATAAAGTGGAAAGAAATAAGAAAATGAAAGAAATAAGGAAATAAAGATAGAAACAAGGAAAGGAGGAGAGAACGAATAGGGAAAGCACGAGAGAGAGAGAGAGAGAGAGAGAGAGAGAGAGAGAGAGAGAGAGAGAGAGAGAGAGAGAGAGAGAGAGAGAGAGAGAGAGAGAGAGAGAGAGAGAGAGAGAGAGAGAGAGAGAGAGAGAGAGAGAGAGAGAGAGAGAGAGAGAGAGAGAGAGAGTCGATATCGATGGAAATTTAAACTCGGTAAAAAGTAATGATCAAACCACCACCACAACAACCACCACCACCACCATCACTGACATCACTACCACCACCACCACAACCACTAAAACCGCCTCCACCACCCCAACCACCACCTCTACTACCACTACCAACATCACCACCACCACTACCACCATCATCACCACCACCACCCCTGCTGCAATGATCACCATGACCTTTAGCGTATGAGAGAGAGAGAGAGAGAGAGAGAGAGAGAGAGAGAGAGAGAGAGAGAGAGAGAGAGAGAGAGAGAGAGAGAGAGAGAGAGAGAGAGAGAGCTAAGTCATTGTGATGTAATATTTTCTAATTTTCCTCCGCTCTTCGTCCTTCCTTGTCAAGTTTTTTTTTTCCTTTTTTTATTTTTTGTAGATAAGTAATTTTCACCTCATCCCTTCCTATAATTTGATGCCTTTCCTCCTTGTTCCTCCTCCTCCTCCCTCCCTCCTCCTCTTTCCTCCTCCTCCCTTCCTCCTCTCTTTCCCTCCCTCCCTCCCTTCCCCTTCCTCTCATTCCCTCCTCTCCTCCCCATCATGATCACCTGCCTAGTTTTTTTATGGAAATTGTTTACCTGAGAAGAGTTAATTAGAAGGTTAGTGAAAGAACATCCTCTCTCTCTCTCTCTCTCTCTCTCTCTCTCATTCACTTTCATCCTCCATATTCCCTTTTGCTTCCCACTCTCTTTCTTTCCTCCCTCCCTCCTTTTTTCCCTCCTTCCCCCTTCTTTCCTCTTTCCCTGCTTCTTCCCTCCTCTTCTCCTTTTGCCCTCCTTCCCTCCTTCTGTCCTCCTTCCCTCCTACTCTGATCCTTTCCCCTTCAGTCTCTTCTCCATCTTCCACACCCATGTCCCTTCCTTCCCACGTATTCCTTCCCACCTTCACCCCCTTCCCCCCCCCAGCCTCCCTCCTTCCCTCCTTGCAGAAGCCTCTGGGGGAGGGTTGCCTACAATTACGGGTGACTAGTGGGTCCGCTGAGGTCACGCAATATGACCTGGGGGACCTGGGGGGTAGTCTGCGGGGGCTTGGGATTAGTGGGGGACCGGTTGAGGGGCAGGGAAAGGGGATAGGATGGGGGGGACTTGGAGGGGGGATGGCTGGAAGGCTAGGGAGTGGTTGGGAAGTGGTTGAGAGGCATAGATTGGGGAATGGATGGGGGAGGCTTAGGGGGGAGGGTTGAGGGGTGGGAATTGGTCGGGGAGTGGTTGAGGGAGCAAGTAAATGGAATGGGATGTGTGTGGGAAGATGGACTGGGGGTTGGGGTGCTGGAGAGGGACTTGGGAGCAGGGAAAGATGCTAGGATCGGTGGTTGGGGTTACCTGGGGAAAGGGATGAGGTGGGGGAGTTGGGGAGGAGGTAGGAGAAGGGTTGGGGAGGGTGTGTGTGGGACGAGCTGGGTAAGGAAGGGATTAGTTGGGAAGGGGGATGGAGGAATAGTTGAGGAGGAGGAAGGAGGGAGGGAGAAGAGTGGAGAGGGGGTTGAGGGGTTAGGATTGGTGGGGGGAGAGTGACATGACGTGGTGGGGGTGGGGGTGGGGAGCAATGTGGGTGAAGGAGATATGGATGAGGTGGAAATATACATGAGGAGGTTTAGGATAGGGGAGGATATGGATGTGTGGGGAGGGAAGTTTGTTGAGGAGGGTGCATGGGGTGAGAGTGGGGTGATGGTATGTTGAGAAGGGGATGAGAAGTGGGGTGATGCTATACTGTAGGGAGATTAAGAGTTGGGCTTTTAGCTGGGGTGTTGGCGGGAAGGTTATGCATGTGTGGGGAGAGATGACAGTTGGTTGGGGTTGTAGTTAATAAAAAAGAGGGGGAGATTAGATTAAGGGGAGGGATATAGGATGGGGAGGGTGGAGGGGACACGCCTGGGGGAAGGTTTTTGTAGTGGCATCGGTAGGGGATGGGGAGGAGTGTGTGTGTGTGTGTGTGTGTGTGTGGGTGGGTGGGTGGGTGGGTTTGGGGAAGTGTAGAGGGATAAAGGGGAGTAAGGATGGTGGGGAAAGAAGTGTTGGAGAAATTGTAAAAAAAAAGGATAAATAAATAAAGGAAAAAAGAAAAGAAAAAGAGGGAAAAGAAATCGTTACGGCGCCGTGATTGCTTACTCCAATCAATCAATCACTGAAACAATCAATCAATAAGTAAATGATAAAGTAAATAAAAATAAAAAAAACAATGTCTGACCGGCCGCCCAACATGTTAAGCCCCACAGGATTCAGTACAGGATCCACTACTGTTTACAATTTACATAAACTAATTGACCTCGAGAATTAATACTGACTTTAATAAGTTTCCCGATGATGCAAAGCTCAGCAAATTAATTACAACAGATCAAGATGTTTAGTTAGATAAATGCATATTCAACAAAAAACACAGACAGGTATTGCTTTGCTAATAGAGTGGTGGAGGAGTGGAGCAGGCTTGGCAGTCATGCGGGGGGTGCTAATACAATAGATACACTCAGGAAAAGTTAGATGAATTCGTGGATAAGGATGACAGGTGGTGGTAGGCTTGCAAGAGCTGCCCTGTGTAAGTCGACTGGCCTCTTGCAGACTCCTTATGCTCTTACGTTTATTGGAAAGGACGTAGAAGAAGGCAGAAAGGGTGTAATCAAGGGTGAATGGTGAGTCTTGGGTGAGGGAGAGCGAGTGTTAGTGAGTGTGGGAATGGAGAATGTGTTGCGTGGGAGGAGGAGGAGGAGGAGGAGGAGGAAAAAGAGGAGGAGGAGGAGGAGGAGGATGTGAAAGACAGTGGTTGTGGGAAAAGCTTGAGAAAGGATGGGCAGGAAAGGATAAGAAGGAGGAGGAGGGGAGGAGGAGGAGGAGGAGAGGAGGAGGAGGAGGGGGAGGAGGACAAACATAATAGCAATTTTTCTCTTCAAGTTCATAATTTTGTGGTTTGTTTTTCTCTTTCCTTCTACTGCTCATTTTCCCACTCCTCCTCGTCTTCCTCTACCTCCTCCTCCTCTTCCTCCTCCTCCTCCTCCTCCTCTTCCTCCTCCTCCTCCTCCTCACTTTATGCCCCTGTTATTATTTTGAATCATTTTCCTCTTAGTCTCGCTTTTTGTCGCCTTTCATTTACCATTTGTTTGCCTTCGTGTTGTATATTTTCATCTCTATTATAACATATTTTCTTTTTTCTTCATCTCATTCTCCGTACTTCTCTCTCTCTCTCCTTTCTTCTTCTCTTCCTTCCCTCCTCCTTCATTCTTTTTTCATCTCCGTCTTTTCATCACTCTTCGTTTCCTGTTCCTTCTCTTTCTTGCTGGTGGTGGTGGTGGTAGTAGTAGTGGTGGTGGTGGTAGTAGTGGTGGTGGTGGTGGTTCTAACAAAAGATTTAATATACAACACTGCAGAACCACCACCACCACCACCACCACCACCACTACCACCAGCCGCATTCCTTCACCTGCCCATTACCTGTCTGCTCTTAATTAAACCCGAGACGTGCTACTCATGGAAGAACGACCACTAACAATACTTAATAAATGGGGAAATAAAAAATAAGTGAATAGCTAAATGATCATGTAAACGGAGATAAAAAAAATAAAGAGAGACACATTGAGTAAAATATCATTAGACGCATAGAGTAAAAAAAACATTAGACGCATAGAGTAAAAAAAACATTAGACGCATAGAGTAAAAAAAAAAATATTACTAATTCATAAAGACAGTTAAGAAGGGATGGAAACAAAAAGACAGACAAAAAGACAAAAGACAAAAAGAAATTAAAGAAAGTAAAGAAGTGAAATAAAATATGATAGTAAAGAAAAATAAAATAGAATAAAATAGATTGTCAAGAAGGGATAGAAACGAGCCAAAAAATAGTAAGTAAAGAGAGTAAGAAAATAAAATAGATAAATGATAAAAGAAAATGAATAATGTAAAACAGATAAACAATAAGAAAAAGGAAATAAGTAAAATAGATAAACACAGAATAGACAGATGAAAATAAACAATAAATAAAAAAAAAACATTAACGCACTCAAACATAATTACTGCAAAACAAAAACAAAAAAAACAAAAAAAAAACCACCAAGAAAACTTATAAACGACCCAAAGAAAAAAAAAATTACCCTCTCCCTCCAAAAAAAAAAAAAAAAAAAAAACCCACGAAACTAACAATTAAAAAAAAAACACGCAAAACTCAAGTTATTATACATTTTTGTGCGCTCGGTAATTTCAACTTTGGGCTGCATTTTGGAATATTTTCGTTATGAGTTATGGCGAGAGGCTGGGAGCAAAGTGCAGATGAGAGGGGAGGGGAGGGAAGGGGGGGAAGGTAGGTTGGAAGGAAAGGGGGGAGAGGGGAGGGGGAGGTGGTAAGCTGGGGGGGGAGTTAGGGGAGAGGGAGGGGGATAGACAGGTGGGCAGGTGGGAAGGTGAGTATGAGCCAGGTGGAGAGACAGGTAGACAGGTATTACAGGTGGATGGGCTTAGGCAGGTGGACTGGAGGGAAAGTGGAAGGAGAGAGAGAGGTAGACAGAGGCAGGTGGATAAGTGGGACAAAGGTAGAGAGACAGAGAGAAAAGTTAAAGGGAGGTAGAAAGAAACATAGGTGGAAGCAAGTGGATTAGTGCGATAAATGTAGGTGGGAGGAACACAGCGAGATGAGCAGGAAGGTGGAAGGGAGGAAAGTGAAGACACAGGTAGGGCGGAGTTACAAGTGGATAGGGAGAGATAGGGGTGGAAGGGCCGCAGATGGGAGAAGGGAGAGGATGGAAGGGAGCTTAGTATAGACAGACAGATGGGAGCAAGTCGGAGAGGAGAGATATGGGTGGAAGGGAGACAGGTGGAAAAGAGGTGGACAGGTGGAAGTAAGGTAAATAAAGACAGGTAGATGGGTGTTACAGGTAGTGGGAGGAAGGTGGGTGGGGAGTGAGCCAGGTGGAAGATGAGCAAGAGAGGGGTGGAAGCCAGGTGGTAACAGTTAAGTGGGCGTTGCGGAAACAGGTGGAGGGGGGGGAGCGGGTGGTGTGGGTGGGACAGGTAAGATAATTAGTGCACACAGGTATGTCTTGCGATGACCTTGGTGATTACTGAAGCTTAAGTGTGTGTGTGTGTGTGTGTGTGTGAGTGTGTGTGTGTGTGTGTGTTTGTGTGTGTGTGTGTGTGTGTGTGTGTATGCTAGATAGATAGAGAGAAAAAGAGGGAGATAATAGGTCTAATTACTTTGCCAAATTTTTGTGAACCACCAAAGAAGAATGAACTGAGCTGACGGAGGCTGGCTGAATCTTCCTCCTCCTCCTCCTCCTCCTCCTCCGTAAGGAATGTCAGGGAAGCGGGACCGGAGGAGAAAAGTAAATGTTATACCCGTCAGGTGTGTGTGTGTGTGTGTGTGTGTGTGTGTGTGTGTGTGTGTGTGTGTGTGTGTGTGTGTGTGTGTGTGTGTGTGTGTGTGTGAGAGAGAGAGAGAGAGAGAGAGAGAGTATGTAAATAAGACAGCCACTAGCTATTTGCGCCCAGAACATAACTCATTTCGGATACTGTGTTATTATCCCCCTCCCCCCTCCCCTCCCCGGCCTTCCCCACCCTTCCCCACCCCTTTTCCTTCCCATCCCCCCTTTCTATTCCCCTGCCCTGCCCTTCCCTTCGTTTTGCCCACCCTCATCCCCTTCACCTTCCCTTCCCCATCTTCCTCCTCCTCCTCCTCCTCCTCCTCCTCCTCCTCCTCCTCTTCTTCATCCCCATCTTCATTTGGCCCCTCCCATCTGCCCTTCCCTCTTCTGCTGATTCTGTAGCTTCTTTTACTGCTCCTGCTACAACTACTACTACTACTACTACTACTACTCCTACTACTACTACTACTACTACTACTCCTACTACTACTACTACTACTACTGCTGCTTCTTCTATGCCGTGTCCATATGGTCTTCACTGTATATTTTTATTTTTTTTATTGTTGTTATCTCGGTTTGCTTGTTTGTCTGTCTGTTTATCTTGATGTGCTTTTTGTTGCTGTTTTTTTGTTTATTTGTTTATGTGATTGTATCTGTCTTTCCCTTTTTTGGGGTGGTGGTGTTTAAGTTGTTTTTTGTTTGCGTTTGATTGTCGCTTTTCCTGTTTTCTTTATCTTTGTTTGTCTTTTGGGATTGGCTTCGTTGGTTTTCTTGATGCACTTTTTCGTTGTTGTTGATTTTGTTGTTGTTGTTGTTTTTGTTGTGGTGGTCAAAGTTTAAGTTTGTTTCACTTCTTGATGATGATGATGTTGTGTTGGGGTTCTTCTTCTTTTTCTTCTTCTTCTTTTTCTTCTTCTTTTTCTTCTTCTTCTTCTTCTTCTTCTTCTTCTTCTTCTTCTTCTCCTTCTCCTTCTCCTTTTCCACTGTTGAGTTATGCACTTTGGATCCAGAAACAGTAACCATACGTACAGCATGCAAGGGAAACCACTGCAGGTCGTGCGGGAGGAATCGGATTTTGGAGTCACCATCAGCAGTGACCTGAAACATGCAAAGCCCTGTAAGAAAGCATATAACAAAGCCAACACCATGCTTGGGTTCATATCGAGGAACTTCGAGTATAAGGCGCCGGAAGTAATGTTGTCCTTGTATAACTCGATGGTAAGACCTCACCCTGAGTATGCGGTACAGTTTTGGTCACCTAGCTACAGGAAGGACATAGAATTATTAGAGCGACTTCAGCGACGTGCTACGAAAATGATTCCACCAGTGGGGGCTCAGCCGTATGAAGAACGGCAACCTCGTTATGAGCCAATAGGCTTTCTGTTGCCTGCACTTCCATGTTTCCATGTTTCTCCTCCTCCTCCTCCGCGAGACTGATGTTTTCGAATTCTGCTTTCCTTATTTTGTTTCCTTAAGTTATTTCACATCCCATTTTTTCTGGTGGTGGTGGTTGTGGTGGTGATGGTGGTGATGGGGGTGATGGTGGTGATGGGGGTGATGGGGGTGATGGTCGAGGTTCTTATAATCTATTCCGTTAGTTACATCTCACCCATTTACCCCCTATCCCCCCTTCTCTCTCTCTCTCTCTCTCTCTCTCTCTCTCTCTCTATCTCTCTCTCTCTCTCTCCCTCCTAAATTAGCTTCCCATCTGCCTACCTCTTCATCACCTGCAGGAGGAGAAAGAGGAGGAGGAGGAGGAGGAGGAATACGGTACGATAGAAGTAACAAAGGAGGCGTAGGTAATGAAGAGCACCTGACTTATAGTGAGGCCTAGCGTATGCCACGGAGCGTTACTGGTATACTCGGAGATAAGGGAAGGAAGGCGAGGGGGAGAACCCTGCCGCCAAGCCCTTCACTCGGCCCTCTCTCACCGACCCTTTCCCTTACCGCACATTTAAAGGATAGAAAAGGGATAGGCACCTCTTCCCCTACCCCTCCCACCCCTCCCACCACATCAAGCACATCCCACTCACATCTCTCACCCTGCCAAACCCTTTACCCACCCTATCCTTCACTACACAATACAAAAGATAAGAAAAGGATAGTCAACTCACCCTTTCCCTTCCACCCTGCCAAGCCTTTAATCCATCCCATCCTTCACTGTACAATTAAACGATATGGTAAGGATAGGTACCTCTCCCCCTATCCTTCCCACCCTCCCAAGCCCTTTACCCATACTCATTCCATCAGTGGGCAAGTAAAGGACAGGGAGGGAAGGGATCGCTCTTCCACCCTTTCCTTCCCTAGCAAGCCCTTTACCCACATCTCTTTCCTTCACTACACAATAAAAGGATAGGGAAGGAAAGTGTCTCTCCCCTTCATTCCTACCCCAGCCAAGTCCTTCATCCACCCATGTCACAACTTTATCCTCCTCTACATCTCACTTTTTTCATCAAACTAGGAATGAATCACTGTGTTTCTAAACGAGGAACGAATCACACGAATCAAGAAAGAGCAAGAACCGAGAATACACAACAGTAGGTGAGAGAATAGGAGATGAGGGAAGAATGAAAGGAATAAAAAAAAATCATTTACGTTTCTGCCAGTGCCTATGGCGCCGGTAGACTTTCTCGGTGGGGCCTGATGGTCTCCCCGAGACCGTTATGGCGCAGGTAAGTGTTTCTAGTGGCTCCATCTTGCTCTTCGCATGCTGCCTCCCGGAGCTCATCTTTGATCCTCTCTTTAAAGTCCGGACTGATAACTGGTCTTCAGGATCGCATGTGAGCAGTCTTAGGCCACTCGGCGGCGACTGAAAAATTCAAGGCTGCGGCGGCAGTCGGGACGCGAACCCGCGTCCTCCCGGACACGACGCCGGCACGATAACCACCCAGCCACCACCTCCCCGAGGGAGTAAAAATAAATAGGCGAGAAAAAAAAAATTAAAGAAACAAACAGGATTAATGAATGAGTAAGGATATAAGGCATGGACGAGAGGAGGAGGAGGAGGAGGACGAGGAGGAGGAAGATATGAGGGAAGAGGTGAAAGGTCAGAGTAGATGCAGAGAAGATAAATGTAAGGGATGCTGGAGGCAAGGTAGGGAAAAGGATGGATGAAGGGAGAGAGGGAGGGAGGGAGGCAAAATATAGAGGAAGGGAGGGAGAGAGGGAGAAGTAGGACAAGATAGGTAAGCAGGGAAGAAATGGTCAAGGTTAAGGGTGGAGGAGGAGAAGGAGGAAAAAGGGTATATGTGTAAGACTAAGATTTGGGTTTTGGAGGTAAGAAAGGTAAGGGGGAGGTAATGGAGGAGGGAATGGTCTGGGATTATTGGTGGTGATGGAGGGAGAGATGGATATTCAGGGGGGGGAAGGAGGGAGAGAGGAGAGAGAGAGTTGATTGGGTGAAGAGAGAGAGAGAGAGAGAGAGAGAGAGAGAGAAAAAGGGTGAAAAAGATATGGAAGACGAGGGTAGGAATGTAAGTGAGACCGGAGGAGGAGGAAGAGGAGGAGGAGGAGGAGGAGGAGGAGGAGGAGGAGGAGGAGGAGGAGGAGGAGGAGGAGGAGGAGGAGGAGGAGGAGGAGGAGGAGGAGTGCATCATGATCACGTCTCATTCTCTCTCTCTCTCTCTCTCTCTCTCTCTCTCTCTCTCTCTCTCTCTCTCTCTCTCTCTCTCTCTCTCTCTCTCTCTCTCTCTCTCTCTCTCGCTCTCTCGCTCTCTCTCTCTCTCTCTCTCTCTCTCTCTCTCTCTCTCTCTCTCTCTCTCTTTGCGCGTAAGGGTCATCTTGCCATAAAAAGATAATAGATTGTGGCCCATAAATCGAAAATTTTCAACGCTCTAACTCTCTTATCGCCCTTTTCTCCCTCTCCCCCCTCCCATTCCTCCCTTGACCCCCTCCCCTTCCCCCTTGACCCCCTCCACCCTTCCCCTCCTTATCCCTCCCTCCTCCGCCCATTATAATTTCCCACCACTTTTTCTCCCTTTTTCTTTTTCATACTTTCCCAAATCCTCCACCTCCTCCTCCTCCTGCTCCTCATTCTAATCCCCTTTATTTCTATTATTTCTCATTTTTCTGTCGTTTTTCCTTTTATTTTTTCATTTCCTCTTATTTTTCTTCCTCATCCAAGATATTATCATATATTTTCTTTCGCTTTTCTCTCGTCTTATTTCTTCCTCCTCCTCCCATGTGTTTTTTCTTCGTCTTTGGAACAATACTTCATTTTCTCTTTTATGTGCATGCATCCGTGTGTGTGTGTGTGTGTGTGTGTGTGTGTGTGTGTGTGTGTGTGTGTGTGTGTGTGTGTGTGTGTGTGTGTGTGTGTGTGTGTGTGTGTGATTTATTATTGACTGGGCTTCTATAAATTTTAAATGCCCCAACCATTAGCATCCGCCTCCCCCCTCCCCCCCACCATCATCAACAACAATAAGAAACGCACTAAATCATATCTGATATAAAAAATAATACTGTAAACTCAGTCCTAAAACAACAACAACAACAACAAGAACAATAATAATAATAATAATAATAATAATAATAATAATAATAATAATAATAATAATAATAATAATAATAATACCAAAAAATAATCCCACAGTCTTTTCTCTTTTCTTCATTTCGTCGCGGCTCAGAAAATCGTCTAATATTTTTATTTTCCTCCTCCTGACCCTTCCACAAAAACTGCTACAGAGAGAGGGCAGTGGACCGTCTCGGGAGGAAGGGCATGGGGGGGGGGGTAAAGGGTGGGGGGGATAATGGTGGTGGTGATGGGTGATGATGTGGTGATGGTGGTGATAGCAGCAGTTGTGGTGGTGGTGGTGGAAGTGGTGGTGGTGGTTGTGTGAGAGGATTATGTAAGACTTAAGATGTGCGTGTGATTTGGCATTATCATCATTATCATCACCTCCGCGGTACAGTGGTTAGCGTTCTTAACTATGAAACTACGGTCCTGGGTTCGAATCCCGGCCTTGGCAGTCCGCGTGCAGCCGACCCAACTGTTCATTCTTCCTTTCGGGGTAAGCTGGGATGGCAAACTCTGGCCCTGTGTCGTGTTACAAGGGTTCTCTCCCACCACAAGCTCAAAGAATCAACGGGACGGAGATGAGCACCGCCGCCACGCGCAGCTATAGCGTACGCTCTTAAATTTACCTCACCTCTATCCTTATCATTATTATTTCTATTATTATTGTCACCAGGTTTGTCTTAGGGATGAAGGTGTGTGTGGGGGGCATAGTGATGGCTGCCTCATAAGAAAACAGCGATAGCAATGACAACGACGAGCGTAGTAGTAGTAGTAGTAGTAGTAGTAGTAGTAGTAGTGGGAGGAGGAGGAGGAGGAGGAGGAGGTGTAGGAGGAGGAGGAGGAGGAGGAGGAGGAGGAGGAGGAGGAGGAGGTGTTGTTGTTGTTGTTGTTGTTGTTGTTGTTGTTGTTGTTGTTGTTGTTGTTGCAGAGAAATAATAATATACACTTCGTTCACTCTTGGCAGCCACCATAAATCTGTATGCGTGCTTGCTTGTGTGTGTGTGTGTGTGTGTGTGTGTGTGTGTGTGTGTGTGCGTGTGCGTTGTGGAGGCGATAAATAACACTCGCTTAATCTCGTGTCCTGGGTGAGGGATCGCGACACGGGCCTAACGCGTTCCCGGCTACCTGTGCGCGACCCTCACCTGTGTTTTCGCCCGTGTGCTCGCCCGTGTGTTCACCCGTGTGTTCGCCCGTGTTTTTGCCCCGTGTGTTCGCCCGTGTTTTCTCCCGTGTGTTCACCCGTGTGTTCCGCCACCTCCGCCTGCACCTGGGAACACCTCGGTTATCTGTTGTCTGGGTCATCCGCGCGTTCTCTTCCTCTTCCTGAGTTGATATATGTTCGTTTTTTCTTTACCTGGTGTCCTTTTGTTTATTTCTGTTTTTGTTTACTTCTCGTCCTGTTTTCCTTTGGTTTTATTTTGTCTAATACTCGTGCTACTTTATTATGTTTTTATTTATCTCGTCCTTTCGTTGTTTGCTTTTTCTTTACTTTTTTCCGTCCTGCTTTTTGTTATTTCTTTATTTCTCGGCATTGTTTTTGTTGTTATTTTCTTCACATTTCTGTTCTTCTGGCTTCTTGTTTGTTATTGTTATTTATATATTTGTTCTTTTCTACATTTGCTAGTTATTTTTTTTCCTTCTGCACTTTTTTTTTACAATTTATTCTCTCTTTGTTTATTAGAGTGTTCTGATGTTCATTTGTTTTCGTCATCTACGCGTTTTTCTTTTTTCGTTTTTCTTTTCCTTGTTTTATTAGTCTGTTATCACCTCGTTTACCTCTTTCCACGTGAGTAATCTGTTGTCTGTCTCATCTTCGTTTTCTTCTCCTTTAGACTTTTTCCTTTCCCTGTTTTTAGTTTTTATTTTTTTTTTCAATTTTTACATTTGTTTGCCCGAGTTACATATTTTCTTTCCCATGCTCATTTCCTCTTCCCGTTTTCTTTACCTTATTTTCATCAGTGCTGTCACCTTTTTCCTGCCTTTCCATCTTTGTCTTCAGCTTTTCTTTACCGTATTTTCACTTTCTCTTCTTTTTTTGTTCACCCGGGTAATGTAATGTCTTTCTCACCATCCTTCTTCTTCTCTTGACTATCTTCACCTTCTTGTCATTACAGTAATATCGCTTTCTCTTCTACGTTTGTTCACTTGGGTAATGTATTAACGTGATCTTCATTTTCTTCTCTTGATTTTCTGTACCTTTTTTCTTCATTAATAAAACTTGGCTGACATTGTGTTCCTTCAGTGGATAAAAAGATACTCATTTTTCACTGGTTTCTTTTCCTACGTCACCTGTGTTCCGTCTTTTACCTTCCCTGTTATGTTTCTCTTTACTTAGTTATATTTTCTTTTCTTTTATATATTTTCTTTACCCCGTTCTTCTTGCGTTTTTTTTCCCTCCTTGAATTCCTCCTTACTTTCTTGTTGGTGTTCTCTTCTCCCTGCTACCTGTTCCCCGCTACACCTGAGTTTTCTAATTACCTGCCTCCCACCTGAGCTCTCAATTACCTGTCCGTGGCTCCTAAATCGGCGGCTCTTCAGCTCAGGTGTGGACAAATGCAGACGTGTGTAATCTCATGATGTATGTCCGTGTGTGTGTGTGTGTGTGTGTGTGTGTGTGTGTGTGTGTGTGTGTGTGTGTGTGTGTGTGTGTGTGTGTGTGTGTGTGTGTGTGTGTGTGTGTGTGTGTGTGTGTGTGTGTGTGTGTGTGTGTGTTATGGATGGTGTTTCTGAAGCTTTTTTCAAAAACAAAAAACACACACACACACACACACACACACACACACACACACACACACACACACACACACACACACACACACACACACACTGCCACCCTTCCCCTTCCCTCCCCTCACAGAAACAATGCACATATCACACACATCGCCTCTCCCCATCCCCTCACACCCACCCTCACGCTGGCACACACACGCACACACACACACACACACGCAACTCGTTTTTATAAATTATGACGATGATAATGTTGTTTGTGGCGGCGGCTCGACTAGTAATGGCCGTGCTTAGTGTAATGTTTGTTGATGCTGGACGCGCGCCGCATCCATCATCTTCACCGCCGTCGCCATCATCATCCATCTAGCCGCAAGCATAGACGTCCATTTCACCCGCTAATTAATACCTTCACCCATTTTCTTTTTCGCTTTCTCCCTCTCTCTCTCATCCACCTCTCTCTTTTTTCTCCCTTGCTTCCTATCATCCTCCTATCATTTCCTTCATATCTTCTTCCTTTAACCATCTTCTTTTCGCTCTCTCCCTCCCTGTCTCTTCTACCTTTCATCCATCTCTCTCTCTCACCCCTCTCTTTTTTCTCCCTTCCTTCCTATCATTTCCATCACATCTTCTCCCTTTAACCATCTACTTTTCGCTCTCTCCCTCTCTCTCTCCCTTCCTTCCCATCCTCCTCCGACTATTCTCTTCTCATCTCCCTTCAAACATTTTCTACTAATCATTCACACACACCCTCATTTTTTCTCTTCTATTTTTCTCTCATTCATTTCATCCTCTTCTTCATCCTCATTCAAGCCCTCTTCTTCCACTCCTCCTCCTCCTACTCCTCCCTCCCTTTCTTCCCTTCATCTTTCTATCCTCTTCTACCATTCCCCTCTCATCTCTTTCATCCTCTGTTCCCTTTCTTCAACCATCTCCCCCTCTACCTCTCATCCACTTCCCTTCCTACTCCTTCCTTCCTTCTATTCATCCTATCCTCTTCAATATATACCATTCCTCTTTCATATCTTTCATCCTCTCTTCCCTTTCATCAACCATCTCCCACTTCACCATTCATCCACTTCCATTCCTACTCCTTCCTTCCTTCTATTCATCCATCTTTCGTCTCCTACTATTTCCCTACAATTTTTTTCACTTTCCCCTCAATCACTCTTCCTTCAATCATCCTTTTCCCTCCCTTACCCCATACCTCCACACCCCCCTATTTATTTCCCTTCATCACCAATAAACCTTACCTTCTTTCACCCTTCTACCCCTCTACCCTTTCCTATCATCTGCTTCCTCTCCTCTTTTTCCTTCTCTCCCTTACCTGCTTCTCCCCTTACTGAATGACCCCCACCTCCACCCCCACCCCCACCCATACCTTTCTTAAAGCTTCCACCCTTTCCTCACCCTCCCTCAACCCATTTTTTTCCATTCATTCACTCTCCCTTCCCTTTTCTCCTCCCTCCTCCACTCTTCTTCCTCTCCTTTCCCTTCCTCCCTCCTCCACCCTTCTTTCTCTCCTTCCCCTTCCTCCCTCTTACCTTCTCTCCTCCTTCACTTTCCCCTTCTTCATCTTTACCTTGTCATTTTTTTTCACGTTTTTCAGTTCATTCGTTCTTTTGTCTAATATGTTAATTTTTTTTTCTGTCATCATTTCTTCAATTCCATCCTTCCTTTCTATCACCTCTCCCTTTCCTTCACCCTCCCTTCACCCATGTCTTCCTCTTCCTGACACTCCATCCCTTTCACTTCCCCATCTTTCCCCCCTCCCCTTTCTTTCCCCTCCATTTCTCCTCCTTCTTCACCTCTCACTTTCACCCATCTTCATTTCTGCACCCTCCTTGCCCTTCACCCTCCATCCCCTTCACTTCCC
This sequence comes from Eriocheir sinensis, assembly GCF_024679095.1. Classification (NCBI taxonomy): domain Eukaryota; kingdom Metazoa; phylum Arthropoda; class Malacostraca; order Decapoda; family Varunidae; genus Eriocheir; species Eriocheir sinensis. The sequence goes on along the minus strand of NC_066566.1, from coordinate 6,938,105 downwards.
CTTCTTTCCCCCATTTCTCCTCCCTCTTCACCTCTCACCTTCACCCGTCTCCATTTCTTCACCCTCCTTGCTCTTCACTTCTTCCCCCCCTCCCCCTCACCGCCCCCGGGGCGTTGTGCAGGCAGGTGGTGGACACTCTCACGTCCCCCCCGGCGCCGCCCGGAACACCTGCGCCCCTTACCTTTAATTACCGATCCTCTGCCCCGAATCTTGGCTCCTCCCCGCCGGGCACCATCCATCCTGGGCTTTCTCTTAGGAGTTTTTGTTTTTCTTCGTTTTTTTCTTTTCTTTTTTTGGATTTTTTTTCTTTCTTCTGTCCCTTTTGGTTGTTTTGTAAGTTTTTTGTTCCTATTTTTCTACCTCTCTTTTTTTTTTTCTCTTTGCATTTTCATTCTTTTATTATTGGATTTTTTTCTATATCTTTTTTTCAGTTTTTTTTTCTTTCTTGTCTTTTTTCTTTGTTTCACTCTTTTTTATTAGTTTTGTTTTCATTGTCTTTTTTCTATTTTTTTTTTCATTTTTCTCTATCGATATTTTTCTGTTATAAATTTATTTACATATATTCCTTTTTTATTCCTTCCTTTTCTCTATTTTTTCCTTTTTTAATTTATTTCATACATCCTTCCATCCATTCATCCATCCTTCCTTCTTTCCTTCCTTCCTTCCTTCTTTCTTTCGTTTTCTTTCCTTCTTTCTTCCATTTGTGCATCCATGAATCCACCCATTCTTACTTCCTTCCATCATTCCTTCCTTCCTTCCTTCCTTCCTTCCTTCCTTCCTTCCTTCCTTCCTTCCTTTCCCCCTCCCTCCTATCTTCCTTCCTTCCTTCCCTCCTTACTTTCCTCCTTCCTTCCTTCCTTACTTCCTTCCCTCCTTCCTTCCTTCCCCCCTTCCTCCTGTCTTCCTGCCTTATACTTTCCTTCCTCTCTCACCTCGCCTTTTCCTCCTCCGGCACAACACACATAACAACCACCGCTGACGCTAAGCCTAATACCAATAATGCTAATAATATCTTCCTCCACCGCCGCTAATATTATTCTACCTCCGCCACTACTAATTCCACCCCATTAATTAGTGTTCACCTGCCTCAATCTCGGCTCATCCTCACCTGTCCACTTCTTTTTCTTTTTCTTTTTTTTTCTTTTTCTTATTCCTCCGAGTCACCGGGTTTAATAATAATAGTGAAGGTGATTTCGATGCTAATGGTATGCGAGGATTTTTATGTTAGTTGTTGGTGAGCTGTTTGATGTGAGGGTTATGATTTAGATGTTATGGTGATGTTTTTGAAGTGGATATCGACATGCAATCCGTTGTTGTTGTTGTTGTTGTTGTTGTTTTCTTAGATTTTTTTTATTTGATCGTTATTCTGTTTTTGTTTTTGTTTTTGTTTTTTCATTCGTATATTCGTTTCTTCACTCATTCTTTTTTTTGTCATTTTTTCTTGGTTTCATTCATTCTTTATTTTATTTTTTCATTCACGTCTTTCTCTTTGACTCATTCATTTCCGTTTACTTATTATTCATTTCCTTTTTTTTGCTTTTTTTCATTCGTATATTCGTTTCTTCACTCATTCAGTTTTTTTTCTTTTTAATTGTCTTTGTTTCCCTTACGTATGCACTTTTTTTCTTCGTCATTCATTCATTCTTCATTCTGTTTTTATCTTTTATTCATGTCTTTTTCGTCACTCATTTTCTTTTTTTTCTTTTCTGTCCATCTTTTCCTATACTACATACACTCATTTATTTATTTTTTCATTCACGTCTTTCTCTTTGACTCATTCATTTCCTTTTCTTTTCTTTTTTTCTGTTTTCTGTCTTTTATGTTAACCCCAAATTTACGTTTATCTTTATATTAACCGGGACTGAGAGAATCCCTTCCACCATAACTTTCAGGGAAGATGCAGTCGGCTTCAGTCCCTTGTAACGCCGCCTTCGATACCTTCTGAGACTAACTAATGCCTTTTTTTATCGCCTCGCGTGCTAATCCTCTCCTTTACATAGGTTTCAGAAGGGATTCAGTTCTGAGTCTCAAATGAACGCAGTCTGCAGTAGCTTATAACTAACACTTGTTCTATTTCTCCTTCAATCCTTTATCGTAGCCTCAGAAAAGTGTTCAAACATCTATAACTTAGCCTTCAAAAGCTTATAACTAGCATTTGTTCTATTTCTGCTTTGATTTACCTTATGTGCATGTCTCAATCCTTTATCGTAGCCTCAGAAAAGTGTTCAAACATCTATAACTTAGCCTTCAAAAGCTTATAACTAACATTTGTTCTATTTCTGCTGTGATTTACCTTATGTGCATGTCTCAATACTTTATCGTAGCCTAAGAGAAGTGTTTAAACATGTATAACTTAGCCTTCAAAAGCTTCTAACTAACATTTGTGTCTATTGGTTCTTTAATATTACTTCATTTGGTACCTAATAATCTACCATAGCCTATAAAGGGTATTCAGTCCTTTCTGAGTGGTATAAGAAGTAGTATAAAAGATACTCAATCCTTTGTGTGTAGTATAAAGAACTTAAGACTAACATTTGTATACAATTATCTGCCATTGTATAACCACATCACCTTTTATAAATCTAATCCTCTTTCATAACAATTTAAGAAGATTCAATCCCTTGCAGAGTAGCAGTAGGAACTTCAGACTAACATTTGTATACAATTATCTGCCATTATATAACCACATCACCTTTTATAAATCTAATCCTCTTTCATAACAATTTAAGAAGATTCAGTCCCTTGCAGAGCAGCAATAGGAGCTTAAAACTAACAATAGTAAATATGTATCTTTCTACCATTGTATTGCTTCTGGTTTTTGTGTATGTTTCTTTTTCTACCGTTGTGTTCCTTTGGGTCTAGTTATATAAATCTTCTTCTATAGCCTTTACAGAGAATCAGTTCCTTCTAATAGTCTTGAATATCTTAAAACTAACAACAGTATATATTTTCAACCATTGTATTGCTTCGGGTCTAGTCATACAAATCTTCCTCCGTAGCCTTTAGAAAGAACTCATTCCCTTGTATCAATCTTTGGTGTCTTGGAACTAACCTCAGCGTCTCTCTTTTCTCTCTTGCCTGCCGGGCCTCACCTCACCTCACCCGCCGCCCCGAGCAGTCACCAGGTAGGCTCACGGACGGCCACTCCATTACCTAAGGCCTCGGGATCACAAGGTGGGATTGAGTCGTCCTGTGGCGTCCAATCCTCTTTCTTCTCAGACTAAGCTGCTCCCACGAGGCCCACGGGGACGCCTAGATACACGGAGGGTCACCGCGGCCTTCCTATCGTCCCTTCTTGTCCCTCTCCACCGCTTTTCTTAACGTTACACTCTCCACAAAGGCCTCAAGTTAGTGCTACAACGTTCGGACCGACTGGATCAGAATCAAGGGATGTAAAGTGACAGGACTTGATGAAGGGGAGGTAAAAGGGATCGTTGGGCATAAGAAGGAGGTTAACGTTATACACTCCACAAAGACTTCAAATATTGGTGGTACAACCTTCAAACTGGATGGTTCAGAATCAAGGGATGTAGAGTGACAGGGCTTGATGAAGGGGAGGTAAAAGGGATCGTTGGGCATAAGAAGGAGGTTAACGTTATACAATCCACAAAGACTTCAGATACTGGTGCTACAACCTTCAAACTGGATGGTTCAGAATCAAGGGATGTAGAGTGACAGGACTTGATGAAAGGGAGAAAAAGGGGACGTAAGGCATGAAAAAGAGGTGGAGGAGAAGGAGGAGGAGGGGAAAAGGTGCAGAAAGATGATGCAGAGAAGGGAAAGGTGTATAGGAAGGAACGTATGGGGAGTTTATCTGATACAAAGGTGATGGGAAGAGGGAAAATCAGGATGTAGAGATATGAGGAAGGGAGAGTTAGAGGATGATTGTGTAACGGTAGGAAGGTGCCTTTGTAATTCATAGATGAGGAAATGAATGGGTGACTAGACAGGAAGAGATATTGGTAAAGACTCATAGGTAAGATTGGTAAGGACTCATAAGTATGTAAATAATGAATAGATATATATTAGGTGAAATGTATAGTATGCTTTTCATGGATAGACAAATGTATGAATGTATAGTGATAGCTGAATAGGGAAAAGTGGGTTGATGAAATATAAAAAAAAGATGAATTAGTGGGTAGGTAAATAGATAGCTGATGGAATATGTATTTGCAACCGTGGATAAGCTAATAAATAAATGTGTTGAGTGGATAAATACAAGTGGGGTTGATGATATATGTGGCGAATTGACAGGTACACAAATACAGTTAGTGAAATATGTAGTTACTTGCGGATAAACAAACAAACAAACAAACAAATACATCAACAGGTGACTTATGTATGTAGACGTGAGGTTGACAGATCATATGAATTGGCAGGTAAACAAATAAATAGTCAAGTAAACAAAAAAATAAGCCTGTTGATAGCCGAATAGGTAAACAGGCAGGTGAAGGGAGAGGGAGGGGGTTGGGCAAGCAGGTGGAGGGAGAGGGAGAGGGGGAGTGTATGCAGGAGGAGGGAGAAGGGGGGCATGAAGGTATAGCTAAGGGAGAGGCGTGGGCATGCTAGCGGGAGAAAGAAAGGGACATGCAGTTTAAGAGGAGAGGAAGGGGGCATGCAAGTGTAGACAGAGGGAGAGGGGTGGGCATGAAGGTAGGTGGTGGGGGGCATGAAGGTATATGTAGGGAGAGGCGTGGGCATGCTAGAGGTATAAAGAAAGGGGCATGCAGTTTAAGAGGAGAGAAAGGGGGGCATGCAAGTGTAGACAGAGGGAGAGGGGTGGGCATGAAGGTAGGTGGTGGGGGGCATGAAGGTATATGTAGGGAGAGGGGTGGGCATGCTAGAGGTAGAAAGAAAGGGGCATGCAGTTTAAGAGGAGAGAAAGGGGGGCATGCAAGTGTAGACAGAGGGAGAGGGGTGGGCATGAAGGTATATGTAGGGAGAGGGGTGGGCATGCTAGAGGTAGAAAGAAAGGGGCATGCAGTTTAAGAGGAGAGAAAGGGGGGCATGCAAGTGTAGACAGAGGGAGAGGGGTGGGCATGAGGGTACGTGGTGAGGGGGCATGCAGGTGGAACAGAAGGGGGGATGTGGGGGTGTCAGGGAGGGACGTTCAAACCCAACACACGCTATCACCAATGGGACCCAGCACACCCAGACAAAGGCAGGACCGGCGCCGCTGTGACGACTCAAAGAACAGTGTTACCAGACGCACAAAAGACCTGTTATCGCACGCACAAAAGAGGACTGTTACGGGACCCACAAAGACCAGTGTTACCAGGCCAAACATTCACCCCCTCCGAGATTGTAGAGGGCTGAAAGGACTTGTGTTAATGGATATACAGAGAGAGAGAGAGAGAGAGAGAGAGAGAGAAACTACTACTACTGCTACTTTTTCTACTACTACTACTATTACTACCACCACCACTAC